>NC_056732.1:1102937851-1103150351 GCF_019279795.1 Protopterus annectens
AACCTCGGGTATAGGAGACACCGTCAAAGGCAGGTCGTCGTTAGGCAGGGGCTGCGTAGGCGCCTCACTGAGAACCGGACCACGTGTAGCCGGCTTTGGCGTGGTGTTGGTAGAGGCCGCGGACCTCGCGTGTCGGTCCTTGTCTTTTCGTTTTTTAGACAAAACCGGAGTCTGAGTATCCGACGACATAGTATAGTTAAATGCTTTTCCAAAATAATACTGGGCGAACTCCGCCCAACGCTTAATAGTGCGTTTGTTGAATGTAGCACAAAAGCGGCAGGCCAAGACCTCGTGGTCAGGACCTAAACAAGGTATACAGAGGGAATGGAAATCCTTATGCGGTATTTGCTTCCCACAAGAAATACAATTATAAACTTTGTCTGACATCGGTCTGAAGCAAGAAAAGGTTCCCCAACGGGGTACATAGCTTTTAAGAAGACTTCGGTTTCCAAATTTTCATAATCTCAGGAGCTGGCCGACCAGCACTTGCGAACTGCTTCTGCTTCGGGCACCGCGTGGCAAGAAAGACTGAAGAAAATGGCGTCGGCTGGTTCTTTTATACCCCTGTCGCACTGACGTCAGGGAAGAAGCGACGACAACCGACGCCGGACCTAGACTTTGGAATTCGGCCGACTGAGGAACCGCCTGACAGCAGGAGAACCCCATCTGTGAGGACTGCAGCTGTATGCACGATGAACATGACCGAAAGTTGAAAATCCTGACCCTGAGAACACTGACATGTTAAGGTAAGTTTGCGGTAGGGACTGACGTTAGGGTACGAGTCAGTTAAGTGTGCAATAGTGACGGGCTTAAATTTAGGGGCGGGTTAAGTGAGTTAGGGTTTGGGTGCGAGTAAGGTAAGTGTGCGATAGTGACTGACTTAAGGGTTAGGGGCGGATTAAGTGGGTTAGGGTGCGGGTACGTAAGTGTGCGATAGTGATGGACGTTAGGGTTAGTGCATAGATAGTTGTGTATGTAAGGTTTAGTGTAGGTTTTAAGGTGTTTGGTGTGCTTGTGTTGTGTGTGTATTTTTGAGAAAAGATATTTGTTTTGTTGATTGTCGGGATTGTGGTTTGTTGGGCATGGGAAGTTTTGTGTTTTTTGAACTTTCGATTTTGTGGTGTCGGTTATTTCGTTGTCGGTGTTTTGGCGTGTTGGCGTTATCAGGTAGACCCAAAATAATATATATAATACATACATATATATATATATATATATATATAATATATATATATATATATATAAAATATATATATATATAATATATAATATACACACATATATATATATATAAAATAAATATATATATAAAATAAAAAAATAATATATATATATATATATATATATATATATATATATATATATATATATATATAATACATATATATAAAATAATATAAATATATATAAGATAATACCATGTCACCAAACTCAACAACTCTGCAGGGGAAGTGCTATTCTCCTATTCCATATCCAAAATCTGGAACTCACTTCCCACTGCCTTAACTACCCTCCCTTCCAGCAGTCTCTTCAAAAATGTTCTTAAAGCACACCTAAAATCTCACTGGCTATGTCATTGTCCATACCCCAACTAACCCGTTCCCTTTCTTCTGTACCACTAATTAGCTGCCAGCTCTACTATTAGTTGTTAACAGGTTATCAGTATTTCATTACTATTTCATATCCATTAACTAGCAGATGATTGCAGTACGATGTTTACTCTCTTCTCTATGTGAGAAATTAACACTACTAGGCAAATGTCTTGCACCTTATATTATTATACTCTGACATATGTCATTACCTGTCAGACTGTGTCTTTGGTATAAATATGTTGTTTGTTTTCCCCTCTGAAATGCTAGATTATACTCTTATATTATGTGAAATTTTGCTTGTCTGAATATATGGAGCCTTCCTTGTGATATTAAACTCTGACATATAGGTCATTTCTCCTGTTGAACTGTGTCTTTACTATAATTATGCTGTTTTTTTTTCATCTGAAATGGTAGATTGTACTTTTATATTATGTAAATCTCATATGTCTGAATATATGTAGCTTTTCTCCCCAGGCCTCCGCTGAAAATGGGCATATACCCAGTCAGACTTTCCCGGTCAACAAATGTAAAATAAAATAAATATATATATATATATATATATATATATATATATATATATGTATACATACACACACACACACAAACCACCAAACCTTCCCTTTCAGTCATATTAATTCCCTGACTGGCTTGCAAAAGCCACCCAACCAAATGAGGAGAAAGAAAGCCATAAGTCATCACCCTTGGAAAGTTTGGATTTTTTAATTATGCCCTACCATCAAGTCCTACCCCATGTCCAGCATGCAAGACCGTCAATGTACACAAGTTGTGAATGATCTGCTGGTGCATGTCTCATATCAGTATCAGCCAGATTGCAACCCCTCTGCTTTGTGCCATGGGTTTCTGCCCCTGTTGGAATTCCCCCTTGGACAGGTAAGCCTGCAAATTTTCAATTTCTTTGTATTGTGTACCAGCTAACTCTTTACCCACCAGATCCTTTAGGTAAAACTCATATCTCCTTGGTCACAGTCATGGCCCATTCCTCCACATCATGCAGTCAGAAGCAGTGTCTATGCTATGTTTAGGTCCTAAGTAAGACAAATATCAACAGCAGCAATCTTTAGGAGCTATCTTTTAGAAACACACCTATTTACGAACTCTGAAGAAAAATGCATACTGAGAGTGTTTTTTCAGTTTTCTTCATCAAAATAAATTGACAGAAAATATCGATGTCCATTTTTTTCTGAAATATAGTGGAGTGACTAATGATTTTGCAATATGAGAAATAAAGAGGATGTATACCAATGTTGTTTTCTATGGGAACTCTAACATCTGCACTACCATTTCTAGGAGTGAAACCGGCACTAGCATTTACAAGGATGAAGAGAATTTTCAGTAATGTCTGCCTGAACAGCTCAACTGGTGATAAAATGAAAAATGATTCACTCCCTGAAGATAATCTTACCTCTCATTTCTGTTGAAGATCCTCATTTCTGGGATCATGGGTGGGTTGAATTTGAAGCGGTTATCACCATGATTGAAGGAGCCAAACAATTCACAAAGAACTCAGAAAGCAGAGTCCTAATCTACTTCTGAAATGTAGCCTAATTCCTTGAATAGCACTGAATGTACTAATGTTTGGTGAAGATGTGCATCAACCACTGGCTATGGCACAAGTATCTTATGGCATAAGCAATGACGGCAGTATTTGACAAATTTTCCTGAAACAAAACATATTTAACTGGTAATTTAGTTGTAGAATGCTTGCTTTTCAACTGTAAGCCCTTCCGTCCCTTAAGATGAATTGGTCCAGCTTCCTAAAGTAATGCACCCAAGTTCCTGTAACAACTGAAATAACAATGCACTCTTCCAAAGGTGTGAAGGGCCCTTCTTCACCTCGTTTCTGTCAATGCGAAGAATACGGCGGTATTAATGGGCAGATTCAGGAAAAATTCACAAACCAGATTTAGATGAAAATACAAGTTCATCCTTAGAAGGTCTCTCTTCAGACCAGCCCCGGAGAGGTCGTGTGTCCTTAATCTGAGCTTCCCACATTACTGTACCACCAAATCAAAACATCTGGATGGAATCACACAGGTTATCCTTTAGAAGCCAGCAGTTATATGATGCCTTTTAGACAGTTGTGCGCTAAGCATGTCTTCTCTCTAGATTTTGCCTGACATTTGCAGTTTGAAGATGGTGTACACACAGTAGTCTAACAGGCAAACTGCAAAAAAATCTTGTGCCGAAATATTTCTTAAGGAAGACGCAGAAGTTTCAAATAGAAGATGTTGCTATAGTGGAACATGCTCTAAAATGCTTTGCAGGGGACTACTGTACTTATAACAGAAAAAGGAGTAGGCCAGCCACTTTGATAAAGTTTAATTACAATCATAGCCAAACCTTCCCTTCCTTTTTTTCAAGAAACAAAAAGCTGATCTGTTTTTCCTGAAAGCGCGAGTTTTTTTTTCTAGTGAATTGTCTGTGGACCTCCACAGTGCAAGAAGATATGCTCCTCTCCTCATTTTGACAGTTACAATAGAAAACTGGAAAGCTAAATGGATGGATTGTGAGACACTGCTGAGGCCATTATAGATATAAATGAAACACTGACATTAGGGATATACATTCATTCATAAAGACCATATGAGGTGGCGTATAACTCTGATGTCCTTCTCCCTCAGGCTTCAGCAAAGGGAAAGTGTTTGCTCCAAGACAGGTTTCTTAAAAGTCCATCTACTGGGTCAGCAAACTCAAAACAGGAGTGTGAGAAAGAACTAACGTTTCCAACGTGAAGCTAGAAGTCCCATGGAGAAGACCTATGCTTTCTTGGAAGCCGCTGAAAATTAATCACCTTTCAGAAAGGCATTACTAGGTGAAATTTGCTATTTGTAGAAACTTTGGCATACATCAACTGTGGGAAACAAGTACTTTGAAAGGTGATTATGATAAAGTTGACTCACAGATGGTTAAGGCAATTCAAAATCCCTAGAAATGTTCAGCTCAATGGGGCTAGGTCCTTTTGGGAGACCAAGATACAGTTCTTTTCCACTTATGTAGGTAAGACTTCCTTGCAGTAGGTCTGGATTTCTTCAGGATGTCTAACACTGTGATGAAAATACATCAGTGTTAGGAATTAAAATTGTACTCTTCAAGACAACAGATTGATTGCTTTAGGAATGATATGCAGCACTTTGCCTTACTGAACAGTTAAGTAGGGACCTGTGCAGAGAGATCAAAACCATGGATAGAGAATAGCTCGTCTCAACAAGACAGAGGTCATCATCCATCTTGGCAATGAAAGAACTAAGAGAATAAGGTCAGTTTTGTCCTACTTTGTATTGATTCCTTTCTGAATCATAGGGAGTTGAGGAAAAAGGATAAAAAGTAAGAGTTTATAACAAATGAGAATGTGTCCAGTCTAGAGACAGTCTTCATAAGAATCAGGGAACAAAAGGTTTGCACTAGATTGTTGAAATGTTGGGCAAACGGGTCCACTTCTGCTATGCCCTACACATGTACGACGTCTTGAGAAATACAAGGATCTAGCTTACATTCTTGAGTCTGAGTCATCTGGCTGCTGAGTCTGGAAAAGTTAATTGGGTCTATCCTCCCAATTATAACTCCTGTTTTAATACCTAGGAAAAGAGGAATCATTGCTTCAGGAGAACCTGACAACTGATTTCAGATATGCAAAAGAATATACTGAGGCTGTTTCACATGGAGTACAAGGAATGAAAAAAAAAGTCTATATGCACTGCTTTTGACCTACTGCTGAGAGAAATCAGCCATTATACATTTAATCCTCAATTCTTTATTTACTTATTTGCTGCTGACCACATTAGTTCCCATAAGCTTAGTCTGTTTTCAGGGAGACATGAAGTGGTACTCATAACTACAGCTAATTTTGCCAGGACACTAGCAAAATTGTCCTCTTCAGTAAGTGTAGTGGAATACTTTACACCAACCTGAACTACCACCAGGTCAGGCAGATGGAATCTCGGGTTTAATGTCTTATATGAAAGACAGAACCTCATAAGTGTAGTCCTCATTCTATACTGCACTACAGTGTCAGTACTGAAACATTTATCTACAGAGCAATCCACAACCCTCTGATATTTCTGGCAACAAAGGAGGCTGTACCATCTGTTCAGCCACTGACCCTCTTGAAGCAGAAATAATTTAAATTGGATACTTTAATATATCTGAGCAGCTTGTGAGAAGCTACATCCACAATATTTTGATCTTTCTGGCAAAGGACAGTATGCCATTTGCTGACACTTCCTCCAGTGAAAAAGACTAATTTCGGCAGAGTGTAGTACATACAACAGAAAGGTCAATGAACACACAGCATAGGTCACAGGTAATTGCTTGTAATTTAGTATAAAGGTCAGCATCAAAAAGACTCTTTCATTTCACATTGAAATGATGTCATACAAGATTTCTGTGACTTGGCTACTAGCAGCCAGTCATTTTGGTATGGACACGTTTTATTTTCTGAGATATTCTATCACTGGAGATAAATATCTGGGGTACATTATGAGGACTACAGACCATCCCAATGGTAGGGTTGCAAAATAAAAATAACTGACCATTTGAAGCCCTAGGTACAGTATGTGAGATAGCTTATCATACCAATGTAGGCATGCACCTCCATGTCCACATCCACTGTAGCTATGTAAAAACCTTTTTGTATAAAGGAAACGCAGTTTTCAATACTGTCCTCCTGAATTTCTTTGTATGAATGAATTTAGGGGTATGCCTGGCTCTGTGGCACAGAGGGATGTAACCCTTACTGTGACCCAGGCAAAGTGGGGATTAGTTAGCCGCCATGGCACTGTAGGAACCAAACATGGAGGCAGAGAAGTAAAGGGGTATGGCTCATTCACCTCTAACAGGAAGATAGGAGGGGCAAGGGGCACTTGCAGTACATGGCAAAGTGTGATTTTTTTTTCTTTTTCCTGTGGAGACCAGGGAATACCCTCTCCCCTGGTTGGTGGAAGATGGCAAAACTGCCTGCTGACTGGTAACATCACTTGTGTAAGAGAGGGATGGGCCAAGTGTGGGAAGTCTACTGTACCACCAACCCCTCAGTTCTCTAAGCCGGGCAGAGGGAGGGATAACATAGGCTAAGAGAAAAGCCCCTGAACCAACTCTTTAATGGCAGTCTACATACAACCCATCAGCCTTCACACCACTGAAGGGGAAACAAGTGTGACAACTGGTCAGAAGTGGGGCTGATAACTGAAAGACAGCCGGGGAAAAGATTGATTAAATAGTTGAGAGTACAGTTTCTGGATTTTTTTTTTATCCCATGGAAACAGAACTTAATTTTTTCAGAACTGAAGATCAGTGTCCCTCTACACTGTCTTCTTTATTACTAGCTAATTGGTCAGGAGCACAAACTATGAAACCTGATGTGATGCAGTGTGAGAAAAAGGAGTGTGACAACGGTGTCTGCAGAAACAGGTACAGGACATTGTGTCTTGGGGACCAATCAGTGAATCCTCACTGATCTAGTCACAGTCATCAAAAGTGGCATCTGTTGAGTGCTGCTGACATTCGAGTAAATCAATCACCAAAAGCAGCACCTTTATGTACTATAACTGGTTGGATTACAGACTATGCAAACCCAAAGTTCAAAATGTTTGACTTGAAATAAAACATTTCATTTCCTTCTGTTTGTGCAGTCTCAAGAGTTAGTAAACAAGTAGCAGAGGGTGTGTGCGGTCAAAGAGACTTGCCTCCTGCAAAAATGCTGTTCTTTCTCCCAGGCAATTTGTGTAATAGCCCAATAAAGTGGAATTTTTGGTGTGCGATTGCCTTGTGAAGGATTAGTGGAGCTGTTAAAATGTGGTATCATTCAGTGAAGGGGCTGCAAGTGATTAAGAATCTGCTTAGATTCACTTGTTTAGACATCCTGGACTCCTAGGAATTCTACAGAGTAAACTTGAGTTGCTGTCTGGAAAACCCATTTGGGTGATTGCAATTACTGATTCACTTGCAAGCAAGTGAAGCTGGAAATGGTCTCTCAGAAGTACTGGTAATGGGAATGTAAGGAGATGCAGGGTGTGCACATTTTGAAAATCTTTACTAATACATTTCCATTCCCTCCTGGCCTTGAGACAAGTGGAAACATTTTTCTTCCTGTACTCTCACTCACCATAAAATTGCTGGACAGACATCCCACAAAAATGGTCTTTTACATATAGAATGATTTCTTTGAAACTGAGGAGTTACTACAAAGCATGTTTCCTTGAAAAGATCATTTGGTCTTGCCCTTTTTCCTCACATCCATAATCATGTCATCTGCTGGCTGACCACTGATCAACTACTGAATGACTAGGGCATTAAGTAACGGAGATATCAAACCTTCAGGGTAAAGGGTCATTTCAAAGACAGCCACACCTTCTCAATTACTCCTCACCAAAATGACCTGGAGGAAATGTTCACTGTATCACAGCTGCATTTTAGTGCATGGATACCACTCTGGTTACCTGTAGCAATAAGCTTTTCCAATATGTACTAGTGGCTTTATTCTGAAGGCTTTCATACACACTCCTGTACTTGACCCAGGATGGAATTCTGATATGTAAACACTGTTGCTATGACTACAGTCTTCCAACTGAACAAAAACTAACCAACGTTGTGAAGACCTTTTCACCCCCAAACTACAGTGGCAGATCAAAGCCATGAGTTATGGCCAAGCTTCATCCTGTATTCCAGGATTTGATTTCCTCATTCTACATATGCCCATTGTGCGACTCAAAGCAAGTCGGTTAATACCAGAAAGTGCAGATAGGTCACCTCTTAAAAACAGGCTTGTGCCTAGTGGGTTTACTTGGTTAATAAATTAACAGAATATGTACACAATGAAGTCACAATTGTGGGAAAAGAAGAATAGTCATAAAAAGGATGAACACACTACAGAAAGTGAATGCAATTTCACAGCTCAAGTCCAAGAATGGTAGTCATTCTTCAAGAAATGTAACCCACAGTAATCAGGAATGGGGACTTAAGCAATGAGTATGTATAGACTAACTACTGGTAGGGAAAACTATGTAATCATGTGGTCTATACAATTACTTATCCTTATGGACAGCTTACTGGAGTGTACAAATTAATTGCCACACCTTTTTGGCAATCTCAAAGGTCAAAAGACAGGGGCCGGGAGGACTGTTTTTTTTTTAACTGTACTGCAAAGGTGAAACAATGACTGTAAAAGGATCCATTTTCAATTACAAGGAGCCAACTATGATTTACTGGGGGCATATACGGCGGGTCTATAACATAAAGAACGATCAATTGTTGTATCGAACTACCAGAACAGCGTTTTTTCCCAGCGAAAAAAAAATTGCTGTCCACCCCCCCCCAAAAAAAAACCACATTCAAACATTACAAACTCAGAAATCACACTACAGTGCCAAAAACAGCAAAGTGAAGGAAGCGGCCAAGCGACTTCTTTCCCAGGGAAAGAATTTGCTTATATGCCGCTTCATTTTGCATTTTCGACATTTGAAATTCGACCAAGACGCATTCGACAAAATGTGTCTTTGGTCTTCTGATAGGAACCCTATCTGTTCTTTTGGGTGTTCGTGGTTTGGTGCCTAGTCAATGACTACAACCCTTCATGACATTCTGCAATACCTGCAACAAAGGAGAAATAGCACTATTTTTCTTTCTCTAACACTCTCAGGAATGTAGGGTCCCTTTTTTAGGCTAGCCAAAATACTCTCCCAATAGTTGCATGCTACAGAAAAGTGTATGCCCTCATGGGTGGGCACTGGATTGCAAAGATGCATGCTCGGAGTCAGCATCTGATGCATTTTCAGTATGACCCAAGCAAAAGTCTTCAGTTTGGATGACAAAAACAGAAACTCCTCCCTTTTACCCTCGAGAACATTAATAAGAACTGGTGAAGGGTCACAGTTTTCGATAAGAAATACCAACTTAAATGGGTTCAGCAGTAGACCAAAGTAGGTCATTGCTGATGCATTACATTTTTGTACAATTCTGAAATACTCAATTTGTAGTCACTAGTAGAATATAACCCAAGAGCACTCACACTGTAGCAGTGGTTATTATATGTTTACCCACTACCATGTGGACAGGATCTGACATCTTTTATACTTGCACTGTTATTCTGGACAGCTCTGATAAAGGCACCAATAATGGTATTGAGCTTATGTCTAAAGCACTGCATTTTGAGATTGTTCCTTGATTACTGCTGCAACTGGTTTATACATCCCTGTTGAGTGAGCTGTAAAAAAGTGGGCATTACTTTCTTAACTACTTTCTAGAATTATCTCTAGATGTTTCTGCTTTTCTCAGGCATTTCAGATCTTTTTCTTTCATCCCCCAGCTGTAATTAACATTATGTGCTTGGAAAGTACAATTGTGTAAAATCTTGCCATAACAATAACTGTCCTTTTCACTGTTGTATTATTCATTACAACAGGAATCCCTTGCCAAGAGAAGCCCAACATCTAGCCAGAATACCAATGCATTTTGGTTGTAAAGAGTATGCCATACATCACATGTATGCTCTCCGTGCGCATGGTGTAGGGCATAAAGATGATGTCCGGACATACTATCCTCAGAACTGAAAAGCCCCAGTAGGAATAGTCCAAAGATAGAAGTAGGTAACAAGCACATTCAGAAGGAAAAAGAACCAGGGAGGAGGGAGTGAGTGACACAGTGAACACTGCAAGAGTGAAGAGAAGGACATCTACTGTTATGGTAAGATTTTACACAACTGTACTATGTCCTTCCATATGATTGTTACAGTAGTGTTTACAATAGGAAAAGTGCAAAAGCTATAGAATATTGGAAGGAGGAAGGGCCAGCAGAGCCCTCCAGGAAGCCATGGAGAATGGTCCTGGCAAAGCCAGCTCTGGCCCTAGAAATCACATCCAACTTACAGTGCTTAGTAAAGGTATGCACAGAAGTCCAGGTTGCTGCCTCAAGAATAGAAATTGTATCCAAACTTTTGAAAAAAAGCAACAGAAGAAGCCACAGCCCTAGTGGAATTAGCCTTAACAGATAAAAGAAGGTTCTTCCCATGAAGAGAGTAGCAAAAAGAAATGGTTTTAGATATCCAAGAAGAAATGGTTTGCTTGGAAACAGCCAAACCTAAAGACCTAGGATGAAAGGAAATCAAAAGCTGCTGAGATTTACGAAAACCTTTCGTCTTATCCAAATAATAACCAGAGTTGTCTATGCAAATCCAAGGTGTGCAAAACCTTCTCACGAGCAGATTGTGGAGAAAGGAAAAAAAAGTGAGCAAATGAATAGACTGATTAAGAGACCTCTAACCACCTTGGACATAAAAGGATTAGTATGAAGAGACACCCTATCCTTATGGAAAACTAAAAAGGAGGAGTAGCCATAAGGGCTTGCAGCTCAGACACCCATCTAGCAGAAGTAAGGGCCAAAAGAAGAACAGTCTTCCAAGAACAATGCTATAAGGAAGTGGAAGCAGCAGGTTCCAAAGGAGCTGGAGTCTATTCTTCTAAAACAAAATTAAGGTACCAGGAAGGAGGGACAGGATTCCTGAAAGGCCTAATGTGTTTTAGGAAACGGTTTGATCTCAAATCTATACAGGCGAAAGGGGGAGTCAAAGGCAGGAATAGTTGATAGGTGGGCCTTAGCAGAAGAATATGCCAACCCAGCATTGAGCAATTCACACAAATGAGAGAGAGAACCAAAGGAACATCCACAGTAAGTGGATCCAGATTATGAGAAAGACACCACACAGAAAACCTCTTACATTTTGATAAGTAAGATTTTCTAGTAGTGGGTTTCCTGGCCTCCTGCAGGACCTGAAGCATGTCTTGAGGGGAAAAAGGTGCCTATAGGGAATCAAAACCCTATCAACCATAATGTCAGCTGAAGAATGGACATGAATGGACATGTGGTGGTTGATTTGAAATCTCGTCTCGTGCAAGTCCACCCTGTGAGGTAACTTGTGATGACTGCCCTTGGCAAAATGCAGAAGTGGGGGCCAATGCTGTCTGGGCCAAAAGAGAGTCAACAGCAAGATTTTGAGAGCATCCTGTTTTATCTTGAACAGGACTTTTGGAATGAGAGAAAGGGCAGTGAAGGCATAAAGAACCATCCCTTCCAAGAAAAAGTGAGGGTGTCCACCTTCCAGGCCAGAGGATATGGAACTCTGGCACAAGATAGAATAAGTTGTCTGTTCAGAGGGGAGGCAAACAGATCTACTTGAGGAGTACTGCACTGGTGGACAATGTCCAGAAACACATCCCTGAGAAGCATCCACTCATGGGATTGTGTTATGGATCTGCTCCGAGAATCTGCCACTATGTTCTGATATGAGGGAATGCAAACTGCCTGAAGGGTCACCTGACACTGGATAACTAGATCCCAAACCTGAAGGGCTAATCTGCACAGGAGATGAGACCTTGTCCCTTCTTGTTTGCTGATATACGACATCACTGTGGTATTGTCTGTGACAATCTCTAGGGATCCTGGAAGGAAAAAAGAATGAAAAGCCTGAAAAGCTCTCATCTCTGATACTGATCCTGCTGTCTTAGCCAACCTGCTAGCAGATAGGTTCAGTGCAAAGGTCACCCCCCTATCCCCCCAAAGGCCCATTTGACATCCCCGATACTTGTCCCACACCTCACATCTCCATACATCAAATGTTAAAGGCCCTACCCAAGGCAAAGAACACAACTTCCATGGGACCTGATAGTATCCCAGGCTGTATTCTGCACCATCTCCAGCAAGTACTAGCTTCGCCACTGAGCACCCTATTCAACCACAGCCTAATTACAGGCTTCATTCCAGCAGAGTGGAGAACTGCCATTGTCATCCCCCTGCACAAAGGTGGTGCCATTACTGACCTGGGCAACTACTGTCCCAATTAGTTTGACAAGTCTAATCTGTAAAGCCATGGAGCGGATTATTATGGATCTCATAAACAAGGACATAGGCAGACTCCAAGCACTTGACCCCACCCAATTTGGATTTGTCAGGGGCAAATCTTGCCTGTTGAACCTGGTTGACTTTCTTTGAGAGTGTCACCAAGGCCATGGATAAAGGGAAAGTCAGTACATACAGCTTACCTTGAATTGGCCAAGGCCTTTGACACAATCCCCCACTCGGGCATCATCGAAAAGCTAACTCAACTTAGCGTAAATCCCTATCTCATCTGGTGGATGGCCAAATGGCTCACTGATAGGACCCACAAGGTCAAAATTGGTGCCACCACCTCTGACAGCAGACCTGTCATTAGTGGTGATCCCCAGTGATCTGTTCTGGGACCCCTATTGTTTGGCATCTACTTCGCAGAAGTCCAGGCGAAGACAAATGGCCTGTGGCTGACCAAGTTTGCGGATGACTAAGTTGGGTGCTGTCACTGACTAACCAAATGATGTTAACATACTGCAACAGGGTCTCACACCAACAAATGTCTGGTGCCAAAGTCATGGCCTTAAGTTAAGTGCAAACAAATGTATTATCATACCATTCGGCAAAAACGCGGCCCCTACTGATTACCACATCAACGGCAACACCCTCAGCACACAACCTGTGGTGAGAGACCTGGGTACTCAGGTTGACAACAATCTCACATTCGACCATCATGTAGCTGCAGTGGTCAGAAAAGCCTTTTACCTGGTTCATCTCATAAGTAAAGGGACTGCATCCAGGAAAAAAGGAGTTTATTACCGCTCTGTATTCCTCCCTCATTAGGCCTATAGTTAAGTACAACGCTCCATTTGGTTTGTACCTCTCCAAACACCTGCACCAACTGGAAAGGCCACAGAAATACCTCACAAAGAGAATCCATGGGCTCCAACACCTGTCCTATGTGGACAGGCTCAAATCACTATCACTCCACTCGGTATCACACAGATTGCTCAGAAGTGATCTGTGTCTCGCCTACAAGGCAATATAAGACCCTGCCCTACTAGAGATGCTCCATATTTGTAAGTCTAACTCCTCGAGCATTACCCGCTCAAAAGGCCTAAATCTAATATGCGACATCAAGAAAACCTGCTGGAGAGACAGGTTTGCCTCCCAGAGGCTGCCCCATCTTTGGAATAGACTTCTTATACATGTCAGAGTACCTTGCTGACCCCTCTTCAAGATGAGTGGATGGGAAAGCACAAATTTATCCCAGGGGTTCCACCTTTGTCCCTCATTGACAGGGGTGACAGGTGCTGACTGAGGTTTCTTTTTTGGGGATAAACTCTTGGCTAGGTTTTTAAGGGTTGCAGGGCCATTAGCCTAGTAACCTCCTATGATCCTATGTGGTCTTTTGTGGAAGAGGCCAACAACCCTGCACCTTAAGAGGATCAAAGGAGACCCCCTCATCCCATCTCTGAAGCATCTGTAAAGAGTTCCTGAGAGGGAATATGAGGTTGAAAAGGAAGCCCTGGGTTGAGGGATAACTGACAAATCCACCAATGAAGTTCCACCTTGAGTATGGAAGAACAAGGACTAGAAATTCTAAAGGATGGGAATGTTGAGGCTAAACTGACTTTAGAAATCAGTGAAGCTTTCTCATGTAGAGCTTGGCCACAGGAAAGCACAGGGATGGTGGAAGCCATGTAACCCAGAGCCCCAAGAAACTCCCTGGCTGTAACTGAAGCCAGAGGAAGAAGGGACTGAAATAAAGCAATCAGAGTTAAAGCCTTGAGAGGAGGCAGGGATGCCAGCATTGAAACAGTCTGGAGCCTGCACCCCAGAAAAACATGATCCTGAGACGGACTCAGGAATTATTTTTGGATATTTACAGTAAACCCCAGGCTTTGCAAGACAGCAATAGCAAAGTGAAGATACTGAAGTAAAATATCTGTAGAGGAGGTCTGAATGAGCAAGTTGTCCAAGTAGGGAAAGACCTGTATCCCTCTCAACTTGCAGAAAGCAATCACAAGAGTGAGGCATTTGGTGAAGACTCTTGTGACAGTATAGATGCCAAAGGGAAGACAGAGAAAAGAAAATGCCAGGAAGCAAAACAGAAATGTAAAAACTTTCTGAAAAGGTGACGAACAGGAATGTGTAGATAAACATTCTTGAGATCCAGGGAAACTAGAAAAGCCTGAGGAAGCAGCAGTGGAAAGAAGGTTTGAAGGAATAGCATCTGAAAGAAAGGAACCTTCAAAAAGGTGTTTAGCTGAGAAAGATCCAGAATGGGCCTCTAGGTGCCTTCCTTCCTGTGGCGCAAGAACATTCTAAAGTAAAACTCCTTCTGAGGAGATGGAACTTCTCGGATTGTTCCTTGAGCCAACAGGCCCTGAAGCACCTTGGAAAAAAAGGGAGTTGTTCTTGAGGAGGCTGAGGGGTGCCCAAAAAGACAAGAAGACATGTCCAAACCATGTAATAACCTTGGTGAATTATGGAAAGAGCCCAGGAGTCTTGGGTGACCTTTACACAAATAGAAAGGGACAGGAAAAGATGCAGAGAAAGAGGAATGTGACCGAGAAGAACATGATAGTCAAACAGCACCTGGTTTGTCAGGAAAAGGAAGCAATTTGGTTAGCCTTAGCAGGGGGAGCTCTACCACCTCCACCCCCACCCCTTTTTATCTTTGAGGGAGAGCGCGAGACTGCCTACGAACAAAGGCAAGCTTATTACAATAATTCTTCTGAAACTTGGGCAGAAGCGAAACAAAAATATGCTTCAACTCCTGTAAAGCATTGCCCTTTTTCTTGCAGGGACTTAAATAACTCAGCAACTCCAGACAAATGCTTATCATCCAGAGGAGCATCCATTTTTTTTTTTTTTTTTTTTTTTTTTAAGTACTACTATTTTATTTTTTTAAACAAGAAACATCTATACTAAATTATCAGCTATGACAAAAACAATCATGCATTTATATAAATGAAAACAAATCGCACTGACATCTCAGTTGCAAGCATTTTACATCACAAATCATATTGATACAGTGCTAGCTGCAAACATTATACATCACTTATAATCTACCCAATCATTGTCAAATATTACATAACTCATTCAAATTCTGCCTTCTTTTAAACCTCACTCCTCCAATGTATGCATTGTTCCCACAATTCCCATTTATTTCCATGTAGTTTGCTCCTATTTTTTAAAGATCCAAACTTCAGTTGTTTTTTTTCTCTCTGTTACAATATTAACTACTTCTAATACAGTTGATTTAGACTTTGCTTGCCATTTTCTAGTAATATTTTTTTTGGGAGCCACCATAATTAGACTCACCAAGACCCTACTATATCTAGGCAATTTTGATTCTCTATCATAGCTCAAAAAAATCATTTCCCTAGATTTATGCTAATTTTCTCACCCAGTATCTTTGACAGAGTAGTTTACAGGGAATCCTTAAAAGTCTGCCAACTCATTACTCTCCCAGAAAATATGTTCCCAGTTATCTCTTCTCCATCACACCTCCAACATTTGCTATTCACCTGAGGAAAAATTCTCTGGAGTCTGCTTGGAGTATAAAAATATTTAAACATTTCCAATCAAAAATCCTAAATAATCTAGATTTTGTTGCACATTCGGGAAACATACATATATCCCCCCATTGTTTCTTTGTGAATTGCTTATACAGTTTCTCATCCCAATCCTTTATAACCTTCTCTGATTGACTTTTATAGTTATCATGCAATATTTTACATACTGTACTAATCATTCCTTTTTTAACAGCAGCTTATGTTCTGGATTCTTATCAGTTTAGCCTTGCTATCATCAGGCAAAGGTTGAAGTCTGAGCCAGGAATACCTCTCAGAAAGCAGAAGACCTAGATGAAGGATCAGCTGCATTTAATGGAATGGCATGCTACTTGAGAGGATGTCCCAAGCAAAGCAAGAGTAAAGGCCTTCCCCCTCAGAATCAGGGAGATCAGAAATAGCCTGACAGACTTGACAGAAAAAGAGCAAAAACGTACCTAGCATACCTCTCAACCTCTCAGCGCAAAAACACTGAACAAAGCCAAAATAATAGGGGGACAAAGGCCCAAAAATAGGGACAGAATTTAGATAATGCTCCTATAAACTTAGAAAGTTGCTAGAATAACAGGTTTTGCATTATGATATATTTCCTTAAGGATATAAAGTTTGAAACTCAAATGTGTCATTTAGTACTTAGTGACTTCAATCTTCAATGATTTCCCAGAAAAATCACAAATTTTATGAAGAACAAAACAAAAATATGAGGCAAAAATCTGGACATTCTGTGAAAATCTGTACAGTTGAGAGGAATGGTACCTAGTCTTGTGTGTCTGATAATTAGCAGCTCTAAAGCCTAGGGTAGTAGAGGTATATACCTTCTTACCCAGTCCTGCTATCCTTATCAGATGGTAGCATTTTAATGGAAGATAACAATTTGTAAGGCTTACCAGAAGCCACTGACACCACAGATGGGTCAAGCAGAGGGACTCTTATGAAGAAACTTGCAGTCTTCAGGCACTTTACAAAACCTATCATTTTTTTTGGGAGCAGAAGTTTGGGAATCAGGAGGCTGAGAAGCAGTGGAAAAAGCATCCAGCAAAGTTAAAAGAACAGAAGGAACACCAGAGTGTCTAGGAGAGTCCATGTGAAGAAGCTCATAGTACCACTTCTGAACATCACCAAACAAAAAAGCACTGCAGGGGAACCAGGCTCTACTCCGGATAATCCAGAATAAACTTTTATATAAAAAACAAACTCTTAACTAAATCACCGCATTTTCGTTTCACAGACTTCATCAGATGTAACGCACTAAACCCTGGGGTTTACATACTCCATATGCAATAACCCATCATGTTAACTGACAAAGATCTTCCCTGCACAAGATTTTGTTATAGGACAAGGAGCAGCCCTTAGAAAGAAAAGTACTTATAATCCCCCTCTGCATCCTCAGTTAAAGAATTTTGAGACACTGGTGGAGAGAGAATTAAGGAGAGATATCCAATGTTATAATTTTTTTCCAACCTCACTGTTGAAGAGAATAATTTGTCAGAAGAAATTAAGCAAAATAAGTATTTGAGGGTTATGAAACCAGACAAGGGAGGGGGAACAGTGTTAATGGATACCATCACATATGAGGGTAAGATGATGGATATTTTACTTGATGATAGTAAGTACATCAGTGTCTCTATAAAGAGATTAATTTGGCTTACAAGAAAATTGACTATGCCATAAGAGATTTATCTGACGAGGGGATGATAGATTTTGACACAAATATTTGCAAAAGGACAAACCTATAGTACTTTCCATATTTGGTATACCTAAAACTCAAAAATATGTTAGACCATCCTCTTAAGTTGATATTGGCAGCCAATGGGTCTAAAACTTTCCCGTTCGCTAAACTTGTGGATTTCAAAATTAAAAAATTATGGACGGGAGATGGAAATATACTGAAAGATTCTTGGGACTTCTTAAACATTACATCTGATTTACTTGATGAGATTATTTGTCACCGCAGATATAGTAGATTTATTTACAGTAATACCCCACAATATGTGCCTGGAATGGTTTGAGGAGGCACTAGTGGAGAAAGGTGGGTTAACCCAAGATAAATTTGGAACTTGTCAGAAACTGATGGAATTAGTCCTGAGAAACAATTTTATATATTTTGAAAGGGGAATTTTTTGACAACCTAGTGGGGTTTCTATGGGGGAATCTTGTGTTCCCACATATGCAAGTATTACTTTGTATATGTGGGTAAAAAAGTTTATCTTTGATTCTACTTATGTGAATTGTTAGAAGTTATATAAATGATACCTGGATGACATATGTATCTTCTGGACAGATACAAAAGAAAAATTGCAAGAATGCATTACTGATTTTTTTAAATTTATGTATTACATATGACAAAATGAATTATTTAGATGTTAAGATTCATAAGTTGAATGAAATGAGAAGGTTCAAATCTACTGTGTATCGTAAGGATACGTTTTTGAACACATTTATATTATACTAGTGCTCTCCCTTATAAGCAGAAGTATAGTGAAGGGTCAGTATGTGAGGATATGTAGAATGACTTCAAATGAACTAGATTTCCTTAAGGAGTGTAATGAATTAAAGATGTTTATGGAGAGAAAATATTCCTTGAAATTAATTGAAGAAGTTATTGAAGAAGTCAAGGTAAGAAGGATAGATTCTCCCCTTTTAGGAAAGAACAGCACACATGGACACAAAACTGATTGAACAGTGCTGTTCTTAATCATAAGAAGAATGAGGAGGTCGAATACAAGGGGGCTTTTATACCAGATTTTAATAATGATACTATTATTATTACAAGTATTTTTACTACAGTTATTTTATTTTACATTTGTTTACCAGGAGTCTGACAGGACACTTCCTTTTTCAGCGGAGGCCCGGGGAGAAAAACTCCAGAAATAAAATACATACAGAATAGTAAAGGTTTGTTAGCTTTTCAGACTTGGATGCTATTTCTAAGACGTCCCTTAAATTTAGTTTAAGGAACGGGTTGAGCACTAAGGATTTATTGGATCAGAATGGCAATAAAAGAAATAAGCTAAGTAACAAGAAAATAGGAACTTTTAAATGGGGTACTTGTGCTCACTGCCCCTATATATTACATAGTGAGTCAGTGTAGCAAATTTATAACAGGTTAAACTGATACCAATTGTAATAGCATCGGGGTAATTTATATTGCTCATGTAATGCTTTTTATATATATGAAAGACTGAGCATAAGCTTAAAAGGAGAATGTATGATGTGAAAACTAAGAATGAGAAAAATGCATTATACAAACACACTTTGGTTTATACTCAAGCTAAGTTTTTATTTTTGTTTTATTGGAAGACATTCCAACTGATGTTATGGACGGCCGTGGGAGACTAAAGTAGAATATAAAGAGGTCTACTGACAGCTTACAATGGAAGCCAATAAAGTACCAGGGCTTAATGAAAATGTCTCTTTAGCTCCAATTTTAAAACTAAAAGCAGCTAGGGTATGATAATTTATCCACTTATATACAAGTAGTCTGTGTTTATCTGAAGTGAGTTTTTTTTTTATTCCTTTTCATCCTTTTTCTTATAATCTGTATATATGCACATTTACTTTTTTTTTTTTTACATCTAATATACATTTATTTTTAATGAATTTATGTTTGGATTTTTCTCAGCCCTTTGTGTGTTTGAGAGGGTTAGTTGCAATGTTGCTTGCAGGACACTAGATGGTGCTTTAGGACAGTGTAATATATTGCTTTTAGAAATGTTTTAGACATGTTTTTAATGACTGTTTCATGCTTAAATATTTATCATATACATTATGCTAACAGATTATTTAAAACTGATATATTAATGGTCAATTATTTAATATACGTTTTTGTTTTTTTTTAGTTTTCTACTTATTGATGATATGGTTATTTATTTATTCTGTGTTGCTATGACTATTCACTGAAGTTTATTTTTTTTAATTCTCAATTAGCATGATGGGTTATTGGATATGGAATATATAAACTCCACATTTGTTTAGTGTGTTACATCTGATGAAGTCTGTAAAACAAAAATGTGGTAATTTAGTTAAGTGTTCATGACTTTTTATCCATCCATTCTCAATCCCTTTTCCATTTTGCACATGGGGTCGGGGGGCAGAGTTGCCAGATTTCATATTGGCATGGTAGAGACGACAAAAAAAAAGTGAAGAGCAAAGAAAAAAGCTCTTTAATGCGGAACAGAGCTCCACATTACAGAACAGTAGATCTACACTAAACACGGAGCTTCTCGTGTTTAATGCAGAACATTGCAGTTCCGCATTCAACAGAACTAGCTCCGTTTAGCGATTTTTGATTAGCCCGTATTCCGGCATACAGGCCAATCAAAAATCGCTAAACACAGAGCTACTTCTGTTTAATGCGGAACAGAAGAAGCTCCGTATTTAGCGATTTTTGATTGGCCTGTATGCCAGGTATACGGGCCAATCAAAAAAAACCAAACAAACTGGCAGGGCAGGACTCGGGATCAGGCTGCTGATCTCGGGACAGTCCCGCCCAAATAGGGACGTCTGGCAACCCTGGGTCGGGGTGTCACTTCAACAGTGACAATCATCTCGAGCCAAGGTTTACACCACCGGGTGGCTAGCCTTGCCACAGTAGTTCATTCCTACCACTCACTCGTGTACAAACACAACACACACACACACACAGACACACACTAACGGCCAATTTAGAGAGTGTCCAATCAGTCTACTGCATGTCTTTAGAACATGGGAGTGAACTAGAGTACCCGAAGGAAGCCACGTGACCACAGATTTTTTTTTACATTAAAGTTTATTTGGATTATCCAAAGTCCAATCTCGTTCCTCTGCAGTGCTTTTTGCTAAGTTATCAGTTGCTGCACTTTGTGTGGTTTAAACACAGTTTTCCTGCTTTAGTCGAAATTGGTTTCTTTCTGAACATCAGACAACAGAGCGCAGTCAGATTTGAAAAATTCCATCATTCTGGAAACAGTATCACTAAATGAAATCTCCTTAAAAGGAGAATCAGGACTGACAGACTCGTCTTCCTCAGAACCACAGTCAAGTGACGATGGAATTTGGGAGGAATGAGTCAGCAACTCTTCATCAGAATCAACAGCATCCTCCTCAGAAGAATCCTGCCTATCTTAAGAGGGGTAGAAGACCAGGAGGGAGCATGAACAGAAACACCCTGTAGGGGCTCAAGAACCATAACAGCAGTAAACAGGTTTTGAGTGAAGTTTGGCCACTCACTCAGAGGATCTTTTGGAGTAGGAAAAATATGTTTACTTTTTGCTTCTTTTTGAGTGGGACAACAGCCTTGAAAAATTTTGGAGGATCTGATCTTTGACGGCACTCAATTATGGCAGTCAGAGCCTCTTCCCTCAATAAAATTTGAGGTATACCCCTGGGCACTTCAGTAATAACCAGCCACAGTTCCTCCTGTACATCCAAGGTGGATGTCTGCAAAACCTCCATGGGTGTGCATAGTGTTGGGTCTATGCCAGCCTCCAAAGAGGTTGTGGGAGAGGAACCCGAGAAAGAAACTGGGATCCTCCAGGCTTTCACCAGCCTTAAGAGAAACACCTGGTGTAGGTGGTACAGCCAAAGAATCAGACTGGATTTTCTTGGCTTTTTTCTTTGTAGGTGGCTGACGCTCAGGCTGAGAAGACCCTTCCATGGTATCCTTAGCCAACAATTTTAAGTCGCTGGCTCTTTAGGTAAATTTTGAGGGAAGAAATCTGAATCTGCAATGTCTTACAGACAAGGAACTAACAAATCATGCAAAAAATATGGCCATGGGAAATGTCTACACAGAACAAACACTGCTCGTGATAATCTTTATGGAGAATCTGTCTCCTGCACTGGCATTTCCTGTTTCTAGATGACATGAAATCCAACAACCAGAAAAAAGACAAACAGAATATAACACAACCAAAAACCCCAATGGGGCACTTATCTGAAAGAGGTAGAAACCAGCAAATGAATGAGTGTTCAGACCAATGACCAAAGATGGTATTTGGACTAGCAGCAAAGAAGCTCAGAGGATGGTACGTCCAGATGTCACCTTTATCCCCTGCACCGTGCATGGGGAGCATATATGTGACATACGGCATACCCTTTACAACCAGAATACTGCAACAGTGATATGGAAGGGCATCTTACTTCAGTAAACAATAATCATTATTACAGTAAAACATAAAATATATATACACTAACAGAAGAACCATACCCACAGACACTTGACAATTCTGTTTCTATCATCAACAGCATTCATACTTTGCAGGTGTAAGACCAGCACTGTTCCTTGCATGAAAATAACAGACAGCCTAGAAAATCTAGCTGAGGCACACTGGAAACATAAGTGGGTAAACTCAAATATAAACATTTACATGTTACAGTGACTTCACCATCTAAGTATCCTTACAAAAGAATGCATTTTATCAAACATTCACCAGCTGTTAGCACCCCTCAATAGTGTGTAGGAATTTTCAGGCAGAATTCATTTACCATACAACTTCGTCCATATTTTCATTTTCAGAAGGAAGGCCTTGCACTGGTAAGTGCTTTGATGTGCCCTCCTAGCCTTGCACTGACAGAGCAAACAATGCTAGCCAGGGCTCACTCAAATGTTCAGGCTTCAGAAGAAATTGTTCAAAATGCCCGATATGCTGTTTACAAATGTTTTAGCTTCAGTAGAAAACTTGTTATATTGAGCTTATCAGACTTAAATGGATTTTCCATTTTTACTAGGACCTAAATGGGTGAGATGGCCTGTTCAGGCTTTACCAAGTACAAAGTCCATGAAATAATCTTTTTGGAGCTGCTGTCTGTCCTTTCTAATGGACTCAGTCTAGGGTGCTTTTGAAGGAGGGCTAACTTTCTTGGGGATTACTGTCTGTCTTATCAGAACTAGCTCTACTTTTTATACTGGGACCTTTGCTTGTGTGGGACATTTAGCATCTATGCAATAACTCATACTTGGCCGTCTTTACAATCCTTGTGGAGTAAGTTGTTTAACTGCTTGGAATGACAGTTGTCAAACATGATTTATCAGAAGACATATGTAAACTTCCCTATTCTCTTTTTCTACGATTATTTTAAAACTGTACCTGGGCTTCTCTTTAGTGATACATTTCTGCTGCTCCCACTTTTGTTTCACTACTTCTGTTTATCAAAATAAAAGAATGATGCCCCCCCCTAAAAACTGCAGTAACAATACAATCAATTGCAAATATAGAGGTTCCCTTTATAAATGTATATCTCACTCCAAAGGGTCACCAAATATGTGTCTGGGGTACTGACAGTTTAAATTTTAACAGGTATGAACTCCACCAAGAAAATTACTTATCTAATTTTGATTGTTGTTTGGAGCACAGTGATGGATTAAGCAGCACACAGTTGTGTGCCAAGAACAGAAGGTAAGCAGTATTCTATCCCTTTATATGAACAGGCATATAACATTCCCAAGTGTGGCACTAAAGTACAGTTTTGTACCTACCATAAATGTAGATGTTCGAGTGTAAACACTGCTGCAGTCATTATACTTGTGTTATCCTGCCGTCAGGCGGTCCCACAGTCGGCCAGAGTTCCAAAGTCTTGGTCCGGCGTTGGTTGCTGTCGCCTCCTCCCTGACGTCAGTGCGACAGGGGTATATAAGATGCAGCAGATGCCATTTTCTTCAGTTTTTCTTGCCCCAGATGTCAGGTGCCCCGAAATAGGTAGGCAATACAAATTGCTAGTAAAAAATACAAAGGAAAAGCAAACAACCATTTTTAGTTACCAGCAAATACTCCCCATAGGTAATAAAGGGTATATGCCCTAGGCAAATACCAGAAAGTAAGAAGGGAAGGAGGGAGGGTAACCTGGACTGCAGCAGTGTTTACACTCGAACGTAAAATAAAAATAAAATAAAATAAATCTACATTTATGGTAGGTACAAAACTGTACTATGTTCATCGTGTTACACTGCTGCAGTCATTACACTTGGGTGGAATCCCAAAGCTGAGGTAGGGAGGCTGGATCTATAAGGCCCTGCAGTACAGCAGTGGCGAAGCCAGCTCTGGATTTGGAGTATAAAGGCAAATGGTAATGTTTGGCGAAGGTATGCACAGAACTCCATGTTGCTGCTTCCAAAATATCCTTGGTAGGTACTCCTCTGAGGTAGGCAGTTGTCCTGGTGGAGTGAGATCTAATGCGGCTAGGTACAGGTTTCCCATGGTGGGTATAGCAGAAACGTATACAGTGTCCAATCCATTTTGAAATAATCTGCTTTGAAATGGCTTTTCCCTGTGCTCCTGCAGCATATGCTACCAATAGTTGCTCAGATTTTCTGAAAGCTTTGGTTTTGTCCAAGTAGAAGCGTAAATGTCTGTGAATGTCCAAAGAATGTAGCAGTCTCTCCACTTTGTTCTGTGGTTTTGGATAAAAAGTTAAGTGAATAGTTTGGTTTAGAGCCACACTTGATACCACCTTTGGCATAAACGTAGGGTTGGTTCTTAAACACACCCTGTCCTGGTGGAAGATGAGGAAAGGTTCCACTGCCATTAGTGCCTGTAATTCTGAAACTCTTTGTGTTGATGTTATTGCCAGTAGCAGAGCAGTTTTCCAAGAGATGTATTTTAATTCTGCTGTGTTAGCTGGCTCAAAAGAAGGTAAAATTCAGGTCCCAAGTAAGCGTTGGTGCTCTACGGGGCGGTCTTATGTTTTTAGCCCCTCTGAGGTATTGTTTGAGCAAAGGATTAGAAAACATTGGTGGATCTGTATTGTAATGAGCGAGATAGCTGAGGCGTGGATCTTGATGGATGAGAAAGAGAGGCCCTTGTCCAGCATCTCAGTAAGTATTGCAGTATCTGAGGAATGTTTGGGACTAGAGGGTCAAGGCTGTGCGCTTGGTTCCAGGCACAGGATCTCTTCCATTTGTCAGAGTATGCTTTCCTGGTGCTAGGCCTCCCCTGGTGCTAGGCCTCCAGAATGACATCCATAACAGCTTTGGAGAGAGGCATTGCTTGCTTGACTAAGGAATTTTCCATGGAGCTAGATTTAAGGTCTTTAGCTGGCTGTGAAGTATCTGATTGTTGTGCTGCGTCAGCAACTGTGGAATTTGTGGTAAAATCCAGGGTGGTTCTTGTGTCAAGTTCTTTAAGATTGGGTACCAGTGCTGGCGTGGCCAGTCTGGTGCAATCAATATCATTTTTGGCTCTTCCTGCCTGGCTTTTATGAGTACCTTTGGAAGGAGAGGTAAAGGGGGGAAAGCGTATACTTGTAGTTTTTTTTCCAGCTGAATGAGAGGGCATCCACTTTCCATGCTTCTGGATGGTAGCTCCTTGTGCAGAATTTCTGTAATTGGCAGTTCTTTGGGGTAGCAAACAGATCTATGTCCGGGCTCCACCATTTTTGTGTTATCATTCTGAATATTTGTGGATTCAGTTCCCATTCGTGTGGGTCCATAATGTTTCTGCTTAGGTCGTCTGCCAGTGTGTTTTTCTCTCCTGGCAGGAATTGTGCTTGCAGATGAATTTGGTAGTTTAGAGCTGTGTTCCACAAGGTCATGGCTTGTCTGCTGAGGGGGTAGGAGTGTGTGCCCCCTTGTTTGTTTATGTACCACATAACTGTGGTGTTGTCTGTCTAATAGTAATTGTCTTGGATGCAGTAGGTCCTTGAAAGCTATAATAGCATTTTGTACAGCTAGCACCTCTTTTTGATTGATGTGGAGATGTCTTTGCTCTGTGGGCCACTCGCCCTGGATACATTTTCCTGCCATGTGTGCTCCCCAGGCGTAATCCGATGCATCTGTTATCAGTGTTTGCCTGGCTGTGGGTTGAGTGAAAGGCTGTCCCTTGTTGAGGTGACAAGCTTGTGCCCACCATCGAAACTCCTGTTGTAGGCAAGGAATTAGTGGTATAACTGTTTCCAAATTTTGACAGTGTTGAGACCATACACTCTTTAGGTACCATTGTAGTTCTCTCATATGCAGTCTGGCATATGGAATTAGTAGTATGCAAGATGCCATGTAGCCCAAGGCCTGCAGAATTTTTCTTGCAGGGAGTTGGATCTTTGTTGCCATTAATTGAAAATATTGAGTCAGTTGTCCTTGCTTGTTTGGCATGAGATAAGCCATCTGGGCCGTTGTGTTCAAGCTGGCACCCAGGAATATTATCTGTTGTGAGGGCAGTAGTTTTGATTTATTTTCGTTTACTGTGTACCCAAGGCAACTTAATAACTTTTTTACGTACGCCAGATATTTTAGTAGAATGTCCTTGCTCTCTGCTTGAATCAGGCTGTCATCCAGGTATGGATAAATTTGAATTCCTTTTTGCCTGCAAAATGCAATTACTGGTGCCAAGCACTTTGTGAAGACCCTTGGCGCAGTAGATAAGCCAAAGGGCAGTGCAGAGAATTGATAGTGCATTGAATCAGCTAGAAATCGGAGGTATCTTCTGCAATTTTGTCTGATAGGGACATGCAGGTATGTCTCTTTGAGGTCCAAAGTCACGAGCCAAGCTTTCTTGCCCAGCATGGGAAGAAGCTGCTGTAGTGTCAACATCTTGAATTTTGGAACATCCAGGTAAGTGTTTAGTGTAGAAAGGTCCAGAATTGGTCTCCAGGCTTTGTCCTTTCTGGGAACTAGAAAGAGTCTCGAGTAAAATCCTTGTCCTTGTTCCTGTGGTGGTACCTTTTGAATAGCTCTCATGTCCATGAGTGCTGTAATTTGTTTTTGAGCCTCTGCCCATTGATTTGGTGGCAGATTTGGCATTCCTTTTAGCCTTGGAAAGGTGTGGAAATGGAACCTGTAACCTTGAGATAAAATGTTGAGGACCCATTTGTCTTTGGTGATGCAATGCCAGTTGTGATAGAAAAGTGCCAGTTTTCCTCATAAGGGGGCTGCCAAGAGAGAGCTGTTTGGCAGCTGTAGTGGAAAGTCATTGAGGCTGTTTTTTATAAGGTTGAGGCCTGTCTTCCCCTTCTTTTTGGCTTGGTGTGCCCCACTGTCGAGGCCTGTAAGGGCCTTGCATCTGACCTCTACATCTTGGACGTCTGTATCTGACCCTTTGAGGTCTATCTGTGACTGGAAGGACCAATTCTTTGTTGGCCAATTTCTGCTAAAACGAGGAGGCTGAACCTGTAAGAAATCTTTCACTGTTTGCATAGATTTTGCCTTATCCTCCATCTTCTTTTATACCTCCTCTGCCTTAACTCCAACTAGCACATCCCGCTGCAAAGGTGCATCCAATAGTTTGACCTTAACATTATCTGGTAACGTATGTTCTTTTAACCAACCATGCCTTCTAATGACAGAGCCTGTAACTGCTGCTCTACAGGAGGCCTCTAAGGAATCAAATCCACATTGCAAAGTATGTTTTCCTACTTGTTCAGCTGCATGCAATAAATTCTGCATTTCTTTTAAGTTAGGAGGATCTGAATCTGGAAGCATCATTTGTTTCAACTGAGACATCAAAAATTACTGATATTTTAGCATGTGAAACTGGCAATTCAAGGTTCTCATTGCTAAAGTGGCAGACGTATATACCTTCTTTCCCTATCTGTCTAATGCCTCTGGAATCTCTATCAGAGGGAACTGGGTTTTTTGCTGATGAGGCCTTAATCCCTTTGGGTACCTGAGAAATAGTTTCAAGGTCAGCAACAGGGCTTTTGTACAGAAATTTGTGAGAGTCAGCGACTCTGTAATATCTATCAGATTTAACTGGGGCTGGGGGTAAGGAGTCAGGGTTTAAACTGGATTCAGTGTACACACCATCCACGATGTCTAAAACTGGTGAGATAGCAAGGGGTCTGTGTTGGGGCAATAAAAGGAAGCCTCTGAGTCTTTTCTTGGATTCTGAGTAATCCTGGCCTTCCCAATGGAAATGCTCTCTCATGGCATGTCAGGTCTCTCCAAAGTAGTAATCCTCAGGCGGAGAGGCTGATGGAATTGATTCCTCAGCATCAGAATCCTCGTAAGGGGGTAAAGAATATCCTAGGTCCGAGGAAGAGTCAGAGGAAATGGACACCTGGTCAGAAGATTCATAATCTGCATCCTGCCTGGGCCTTTAATCAGGAGGGGGATGGGACCACCTGATTAGGGTGAGTAGGTCCCAAGCCATTTTTAGCATTTGTTTCTTAGGCATGGAAGCCTGTCCTGGAGAGAGTTGTGTCTGTTTCTTAGCCTTTAAGGGAGGCTTAGACTTAACAGAGGGTTTAACAGTTAACTGGGTAGGTCTGAAAACACCCTCTGTAGCTGTGGATTGCTCAGCTACTTCGGTTTCCTCTGTAGATTTAGGATCGGTAAACTGAAGGCCTAGTGTGTCAGAAGGCCCAGCCAGCTCCACGTGGGAGTCGGAGGCAGTCTGTGGTTCTGTGGAAGCGGTCGTCAGGGGCTGCGTAGGCACCACGCTGAAAACCGGAGAACCGGCGACTGGCCTAGAAGAGGCCTCGTCGTCCGTTTTGGGCCTCGGATGCCTCTCCTTGTGCTTTTTATGCATTGTGGTCGTCGGAATTTCCAACAGCATGATGTAATTGAATTTCCTACCAAAATAATGCTGAGCAAAATCAAACTGACGTTTAATAGTGCGCTTGTTAAACCTAGCACAAAACCGACAACTAGTGACGTCGTGGTCAGGGCCTAGGCATGGAA
Source organism: Protopterus annectens (assembly GCF_019279795.1). Taxonomy (NCBI): domain Eukaryota; kingdom Metazoa; phylum Chordata; order Ceratodontiformes; family Protopteridae; genus Protopterus; species Protopterus annectens. The sequence goes on from NC_056732.1 coordinate 1,102,966,447, forward strand.
TACAATAGAAGTGGAAATCCTTATGAGGTATTTGCTTCTCACAAGAAATACAGTTAACAACTTTTACTGACATCAGTCTGAAGCAAGAAAAAGTTTCCCCAACGGGGTACTTAGCTTTTTTTTTAGAAGACTTCGGTTCTGGATTCGGAATGAAAATCTCAGGAGTCGGCCGACCGGCACTTGCGAACTGCTTTTGCTTCGGGCACCGTGCGGCAAGAAAGACTGAAGAAAATGGCGTCAGCTGCATCTTATATACCCCTGTCACACTGACGTCAGGGAGGAGGCGACAGCAACAGACACTGGACCAAGACTTTGGAACTCTGGCAGACTGCGGGACTGCCTGACGGCAGGATAACCCAAGTGTAATGACTGCAGCAGTGTAACATGATGAACATCTGTGAAACTTGTGCAGCTTGTATAACTTAGGGATATGAATACTGCTGGAAAAAAACAGCTGTCTGTCACACAGCAAATTAAGATAGTACATGACCACAAGAATCTTAAATGTAAAAGACACCTCAAATCACTTAGTAGTAGGCAAACTAAACACAAGGTGTCAAAGGAATGTGACTAGAGAAACAGCTACATTGTATGAACTGAATAAACAGCAGATATATTACTCATCCTACATACATTCTGCAGGAGGAGGAGGATAAGGCTAATAAAAGGAAAGGGGGTGCCTTTTTTACTATGAGACTAGGGAAGCTTTGGGGCCATACATATCAAAAAATTATACTGGTAACCGAAAGACATTCAGGAAGACAGAATACTCACGAGGAACTGTGAAAAAGTTGGATTTAAATACTGGCTGCTAACTTACTTAAATAAATAGCCAAGTAGAGAAAGGAACTCTGTTAAGCAACCTTTGAGTAAAGGACAGAAAATTATTTTAAGACTTTTAACTAAATCATGAAGAGCAGAGAATGGAAGACAACCATGATAAGTTTAAACAACTATATGAAATAATGGAACTTAAAATTCTTCTAATATGAAACGATTCAGTAACATATACGTGCAATCTCACAAAAAGGAGAGCAAATATTTCCTTTTTTTAATACTAAATCAGAAACAGTTGCAAAGATGATGAAATGATAGTTACGATGATTGTGTAAAAGCTACAATGGAAACTGAAAGAGGGGTATGACTAGGACAGAAAGACTTTTAAGGGAGCAGGGAGCTTGAGTTGTAGATGTTAGAGTGGACCATTAGCGGATTTGGACGGAAGCCTATGGCTGCTTGGCACAAGCATGTTTTGTTTCAACGAACAGTTCAATAAACGACAAATGGTAACAAGACCTTAAAAAAAAATAAATAAATAAAAAGGCAAGGAACATTTAATGCCAGAACCAGAAAAAAATCAATCACAAGTACGTTAATACAGAGAAATGTGTAATGCAACCAGAAGGTGCTGGACACAAACCGTTTTTTGACCAGAAAGCAACTTTTGAAGAGATAAAAAGAGGCAAAATACTTGTCTCTTGGCATCAGTGCTGGACCTCAGATCATTAATCAATCAATTTACATTATGACACCATGCTTAGATAATTGTATTGCTACTTAGGTGATGGCTTCTAAAGGTCATTTATTCTTTTTATAGGTTGAATGAGTAGATGGAGCTAAGAGATTGGAAGCCTTCATGCTGCCTTGATGGCATCCTAAATAACTGTGTCAAAAAGCAAACAACCCAAGACTGCTCAGGTGCCTTCCCAAGAAGCTCTACCAAGTGCTTCTGGAGGAAGGGATAAGAGTGGCAGGTCTGTCCTATCTGTTTCTCAAAAGCCTAAGGATGTCTCAAAGGATGGGTCATCAAGGGGGAATGCAGATAGGGGACACTATCTGTCCATTTTCAAGACAATGGTCTCAAGAATCTGAGTTGCCCAAGGGCCTGGAAGGTGAACAGTACCATAACCCCACACACTACTTATGGAAGGGTGCAAGCATGTGATAAGCCATTTCAGGAAAATTAGGAACATGTCCTGGAACCTACACAAAAGGCAGCAAAGGGTGGGGGAAAGCCTGTACCAAACAGCCGTGGGCTTCACTCCAGACCCACTAAAGGTCCACTCTAACATCCACAATTTAAGATTCCTTCAAGCAAATGTCAGCTCGATGTCCAGGGTGGTAGAAAAACCTTGGGATATACTTCCAGGATGGGAGATGAGGGAATGTTCCCTGATCAGTCTTTTCAAATGAAATCTGTTTCAAGATAACTTACCAGTTGAAGGATACCTCACTATCTGAATGTTTTGGGGTGCAGAATGAACACCAGCCTTACTTTGAGGAAGTTCATACCTAGAACTGCTCTTCAAATGTTTTTCCCAGTGTCAATGCACTGACTAATATCAAGGCTGTGAGGAGTACCTTCTCCAGGTCAGGTCTCCTCTCCAAGTGAAGGGCTCTTGCTTGCCATTTTCACAAAGTGAGAAGGCATTTCCTTCCTTTGATGTCAAGTAACTTGGCTGAAGTTCCCGACACTCCATGCAGATATCAGCTGCGTTTTCCTTTTGAAACAGTATAATCAATGCCTCAGTTTGGGTCTTGGCTGGTAATCTGACAGCCAAGTGGACAATTACTGTGCTGTTTAGGCATTTCCAAGATTTAACCAAGGATTGCAGAGATGGATCCTTCAACTGTGCAAGTCAGAAAAAAACAACTGTTATTTCACATTGTGTCTATGTTGGTATCAGTATATGGAGTGACTGAATAAAAGCTTTTAAAGAGTAAAGTGCAAAATTCTGACTGGTGAAGAAAAATAATCAAGTACTCAAGAGGGTCTTTGGCATTAGTTTGTTTCTACATGACTCCGTTTCAACCTTGGGAACAGGACCTACATAAATAGAAGTTATGTCCTTACCATAACGTTCCATGTGGAGTGTTCATCTCGCCTTTGTTCTTACACATGGGTTCGGAGCCGATCCTCGGCTCCGTGCCGGCCTCTTGCAAGCTCTGCATCGAGAAGAAGCTCGAGACAATCTAATACCCACAATCCCCCTCTGCCTTTACCTCAGATCTAGTTTGCAAGCAAACCAATCTACATAATAGCACATTCATGTCATACACCTATACATACATAAACAGACACATATAAAGTATATGTGTATACCAACTATGTACACTGAATAATGACAGTAGCAAAAAATGCTTCTGGCCAGGCATCAAAGAACGTTCTTCCTAAGGGTGGGAGGGTGGGACTGTAAGAACAAAGGCGAGATGAACACTCCACATGGAACGTTATGGTAAGGACATAACTTCTATATGTGATAGTGTTCAATCTCACCGTTTGTTCTTACACATGGGTAGCGTCCCTAGCTCCTTGATCCTGAGGAACTCACGGGAGGACGTTCTTGAGCACAGTGGAACCAAAGGTTGCCCTGTCCCTAGAAACCTTATCTACTTTATAATGAGAAATAAATGTATGTGGCTTAGACCAGGTAGCAGCCGCAAATAGCATCCAGAGGTAGGCGAGCTGCATGAGCCAAAGACGTAGATATTGATCTTGTGGAATGTCCTTTGGGTTTGTTTAAAAGGGTTGATTTGCAGAATCGTATACATAGATTATACAATCCGTTAACCACTTAGAAAGAGTTCTTTTGGTAACTGCAAGTCCTTTCCTGCTATCAGCAAAAGCCACAAAGAGTTGATCTGTTTTCCTGTGATCTTTTGTTCTATCCAAATAAAACCTTAGCTGTCTGTGAACATCCAATTTGTGTAACATATACTCCATTTTGTTGGAGTGGTTTTTGAAGAAAGTGGGTAATTCAATGGACTGATTAATATTGTTAATAGAACACACTTTAGGGAGGAAGGATGAATTGGTTCAAGAGAAACTCTGTCAGAGTGAAAGATTAAATAAGGGTGCTTGATGGAGAGAGCTTGAAGTTCAGACACTCGTCTAGCAGAAGTAATGGCTTCCAGAAAGAGAGTTTTCCAGGACAAAAATTTTAATGGGCAAGAAGAGGCAGGTTCAAAGGGGGGCAACATTAATTTAGATAGCAACAAGTTTAGACTCCAAGGTGACGTAGGAGATCTGACCGGAGGTCTAATATGAAAAAACTCCTTTTAAAAGGCTTTACAAAGTCTGTGAGCCATGATAGGAGCTCCACATTCTTCCACATGGAAATTGAAATGGCAGCCAATTGAACTCTTAGAGTAGCAGGAGAAGCACCCTGATGAAATAAGTCTGTTAAGAATTCTAATATCTTATTCAAAGGAGCTATAAAGGATCAACGTGGTGTGTATTCGCCCAGAATACAAAACGCTTCCATTTGCTAGTATATGTTTTAGTAGTGGAAGCTTTATGAAGCCACTAATATGTCCTGGACTGCTGGTGACAAGAGATTAGACCTGGCTAAGTTGGGAATTGGAGCAGCCAAGCTGCTAGATGGAGTGACAGGAGCGCTGGATGGGGAACCCCTGACGAGTGAGTCAATAGATCTGGCTCTGGGTCCAGAATCCAGGGTCCCCGAATGCAGTGAATTTTCAGGAAGGGAAACCAAATTTGACGAGGCCAGAATGGAGCAATGAGGATTATCGTCCTGTGAAGGTTCCTGGCTTTCTGGAGAAATTTCGATATCAGAGGAAATGGGGAAGCAGATAGGAGTCCCGGGGCCAATCGTAAACCAGTGCGTCCCTGGGGACTTCCCTGGAGGGTAATAGGGCAAAGTAGCTCCTGCATTTGGCATTCATTGGAGACGCAAACAGATTGCAGGAAGGCTGGCCCCACGTCGAAAGATCCTTTTCGCCACTGACTGTTTTAGAGACCACTCGTGCGGTAACAGAATTGCTCTGCTCAGCCTGTCGGCTATGACGTTGGATGACCCCGGGATGTGCGTTGCTATTAGAAAGCGACCCGTGGACTCCGCCCACTGCCAAATTCTCATGGCCTCTCTGCATAGTTGATAGGACTTGGTTCCCCCTTGTTTGTTTATGTACCAGACTACCGACATGTTGTCCGCCTGAACTGCAATAGTCCCTAGAGGAAGAAGGGGAGCAAAGTGTTGCAACGCTAGAAACACTGCCCTCAACTCTAGAACATTGATGTGCAGATTGTACTCCAAATTGGTCCATTCGCCTTGGACTGTCTGTCCCTGAAAGATGCCCCCCCACCCTATCAGGGAAGCGTCCGTGGTCACCGTAACTGTGGGCGTGGGTAGTACAAACGGCCTCCCCTGGGAAAGGTTGCACGTTTGGAGCCACCAGTTTAGATCTGTTTTGCAAGTCTTTGTTATGAGAATCTCGTGTGTTAGAGGTAGTTGTTGAAACGACCACTGAGCAAATAGTAGCCATTGTAGAACTCTCATGTGCAGCCTTCCCAGGGGAATTGCAATAAGGGAGGCTGACATGAGGCCCAACACCTTCAGTACTAGCTTTGCAGGAGATTTCCTTGACAAGAGTAGAAGACGTATGTGAGTCTGCAGTGATAATATCCTTTCTGGGGGAAGCCTCAGAATTAATTGACGTGTGTTTAACTCTGCTCCTATGAACAAGATATTTTGTGATGGCTGAAGTAAGGATTTTCCGAAATTTACGGAGATCCCTAGGTGAACACACAGTTGAAGTACATAGTCTCTGGCCTGCAGTAGTTGACGCCGGGTGGTGGCTGAAAGGAGCCAGTCGTCCAGATACGGAAACACCTGGAATCCCTGACGTCTCAAGTGAGACGCTACCACTGCCATGCATTTGGTGAAGACCCTGGGGGCTGAGGTCAGACCAAAGGGCAGGGCTCGAAATTGAAAGTGACTGGCTCCCAGCCAGAAGCGCAAATGATCTCTGGATGCCCTGGCCATTTTGATGTGGTAGTATGCATCCTCTAGATCTATTGAGCACATCCACTCGTCCTTCTGTAAAATGGAAGGATCGATTGAAGCGTGACCATTCGAACTTTTCTTTCTTGACGAAAGTATTGAGGTAGCTTAGGTCTAGAATGGGCCTCCAGTCCCCTGTTTTCTTTGGAACTAAAAAGAACCTTGAGTAAGTTCCGAATCCTTGCTGGTCCGCTGGGACTGGCTGGATGACTCTTTTTTCTAGCAGCTTTGAAATTTCTAAAGCTGCTGGCTCTCGCAGATGGGGCGGTACATCTGGGAGTCTTTTCTTTGGAATGGGATGGGATAGGAAGGGTATGTTGTAACCTCTGGTAACTACGCTTTTTACCCACTTGTCTGTAGTTATATTTTGCCAGGTCTGAGGGTATAAAGCTAAGCGACCCCCGACTGCCTCCAGAGCAGGACAGTCGGGCCTCCTCTCAGGAGTGCTGGAAAGGTTTACCAGGGAGTGTTTCCCTGTCACCTTGATGTTGCGGACCCCCTCTGCCGCCAGCGCGTCTTCCACCTCTGCCCCCTCCTCTGCCTCTAGAGGGGGCATCACCCTGTGTGCCTGAGAAAGACCCTTGGGGTTTTCGAAACCACATTTTCCCACCGCGTTGCCCTTTGGGGTACGGTCTGGTTGGGGTGGAAAAACGGACTCCGACAGCAGACAGAGTCTTTCCCTCTTGTTCACACCGGTAAGGGTCTCCTTTACCTTGGGGCCAAAAAGAGTGGCACCGTCAAATGGGGCGTTGTAAAGGAAGACTTGAAGGCTTCCGCAAAGGAGCATAAGCATCCAGGATTGTCTACGAAGAGCAATCGCTGAAGCTGCTGCCCTACTCGAACCTTCGGCAGCGTAAGAAATCAGCCTCATGGACGAGTTAACAATCGATGTTAGGGTATTAAGTTGCGCTGTCACTTTCTCTGAGACAGCTGCATCTGTAGCACCCTGGAGGGTATCTCCCAACTCTTTGACTAGATCCCTCTGCAGACGTGTAAAATGGGTCAAATAGTTCAGGGACCGCATGGAAAAAGCCGCTGAACTAAAAATGCGCTTCCCATATCTATCCATCGTTCTAGAATCTTTATTAGGCGGATGGACAGACGAAGAAGACTCCGACATCTCCTTTTTCGTGGCTGCAGCCACCACCATAGCGTCTACTGGAACTCCTTTTGTAAGGTAGGACTTATCCTGGGGTGCTGTGATGTACTTGTTCGGTTTCTTGGAACAGGTTCCACTGTGTCAGGAGTCTCCCACGCCCTTGAGCAATAAGCTCCATTAGTTCGTCAAGGGCGGAGTGACCCAGGAGGAGGAAGGGCGAGCACCAAATGCCTTCAGCAGAACTGACTCATCCTCAGAAGGGGGAAGGGACTGCCAGTCACCTCTCTGTTTCAGGATCTCCAAAATGTCTGAAAAGAGACATCTTCTGAAGGTGACTTAGGGGACCCTCTGACTCATCTAAGTCAGTATCAGATGTCAAGGATTCCTGTGGAGAATCCAAGTGTCTCCTCTTACACAGTCTCTTCCTAGGGACTTCTCGTGGGGAGCATCCGAAGAAGCCTCAGAGGAAGAGGGGCACCTCCAGGGGTGGCTGAGACACTGGTGCCCGACGCTTGGATGTGGCCGTGGGTGCAGATGAAGACAAAGGCCCTTTATGGGGAGGAGAAACTGCTTCCACTGATGTGGTTGTCTGGGTAGACAACACCTTCCTCATCAGGTCGAACGCTCCCGGGTCCCGCATCGAAGAGTCCCCGGTTCGAAGAAATGGGGAATCCCGACACAGGCACCGGCATCGACCCGAGGACGGAGCCGAATCGATCCGTGCGAGGCCCGAGGAGTCGGAACCGACGCCGGTTCGACTCTCTGCCCGGAACCAAGAACAGACCGTCGGCTCCGAGACTCGGTACGGTCGACGGAGTCGAGGTGAGGGGAACAGACCGAGAAAGGACGGTTCTGGACCCGAGGGCTCCACAATCAGCAGATCAGCCTCTTCCGGCTCCAAGGACTGAATCGGTCTCGGAGGAGGAATGGATGGAGATACAGGAAGGCCTTCAAGTTTCGACAACAACTGGGTGGAAACCGAAATAAGTTTAGAGAGGGCGAATGCTCCAACAACTTCTGCACCACGCGATCCACATCGACATCCGAAAGTTTGGAGGAAGAACGGGTCGAAGGAACCGAACGGAGCCGACCTCAATATGGCCGAAGGAGGGAGCTCCATCACCGGTTCCAAGACTCGAGGCTCAGGAACCGACACCAGTTGAACACTCGGCCCCGAAGTCTGTGGAACCGGTGATCTAACCTTTGAAGAAGAGCTCGGAGCCGAAGACTTAGGCTCCGACGTCTTCGATTCCTTCGAGGACTTCGATGCCTGGTCAGAAGCATCCAAAGCCTCTTGGAAAGCTGGTTTCAAAAGACCTCTGTCCATCAGTTTCCTGCGCCTATCTGTCATGACCCTCCCACTAAAAGAGTGACAGATGGAGCAATCCTCTTGTAAGTGGAGAGGGCCAAGGCAGTAGACGCAGGAACTATGGTTATCAGTGACCGACATTTTTTGGCCACACTGACAACGCTTGAAACCAGACTTTGCCTTCTCAGACATTGTAGATAATATACAACTCTAGAAAAAAACACAGTCAAATCCGAGAAAAAAGACACAATCAGGTAAATGTCAAATCCGGTAGTAAATGTCTCAATATGGTGGAATATGTGAAGGGTGTAGGCCCCGATACAAAAATACCGACAAAAAGATTAACGGTACCAAAGAGTTACGGAACCACAACACAAACACACTAGTTAATACTGAAAATATCAACTATAATAGAATTCTTAATAAAATACAACAAAAAAGTTATATCTTAGCTTAGAAAACTCTCGAGCTAGCTCCCAACGATGCGTATGCAGCAGCAGCAAACTAGATCTGGGGTAAAGGCAGAGGGGGATTGTGGGTATTAGATTGTCTCGAGCTTCTTCTCGATGCAGAGCTTGCAAGAGGCCGGCACGGAGCCGAGGATCGGCTCCGAACCCATGTGTAAGAACAAACGGCGAGATTGAACACTATCACATTTCTGACATCAAATGAGAATCCAACCGAATTGAATTACCCAAAGCAGCACAGTTGTACAGGAACTTGCCATAGCTGTAGATGTTTAGAGCATCTCAACTGCCACTAACTCTTTGGAATTCTGTCACAAAAGGCCTGATGTCTAGCGTGACTTCCAGAGCATTTCAAGGCAGATGCCCTCCCACAGGACATCAAGCTGTCAGTGGTATAGCAGGGATATCCACCAATGCTTTTTTTTTCCTTACGCTTGTAGTAGCTTGAAGTAGATGCCACAATATTGCTCACCCATATGGCAAATACCCCCAGGGATGACAGCCCAACCAAAAGAAGCCTTAAAGTACAATCTCAGAGCATTAAACAAAGATGGGGAGGAGAGACACCGTACAAGGTTTAAAGAGAGGGAAGATGGGATTAAAGGAATTGGGGTACCCACCCCAACAACAGGATTGTGTTTAAAATAACTGAAACACTAAAGGAATACATAAAGTCAACAAAAGGCGCAGAAAATGGAAGAAGCTTTAACTTGTTATTCAGATGAAAGTACATTTGTGCAAGTCCTACGTACCTATCACAGTAGATGTTTGAATTTCCTCACTGTTGCAGTAGCCTACGGGTCATGCCAAGTCAAGTATACTACACCCGGCCAGCTTGAAAAAGCTCTAACTCCCCTCCTCCTCACCCCCCCCCCCCTTGAGCTGCTGATATACTTTCCTCCAAACAGGATGCCTCCTATCAGCAACTAGAGTAAGGCAAATCTTTAGGGTTTTACTGTCCCGAGAAAGGTAGATTCATCCTCAGCCAACAACCATCAATCAATATAAAAATCATGGAAACTGTAACAAAGGAGGTTGTGTCCCACCTCAACTATGCAGTTACTGCAGCAGTGAAGAAATCTGAACATGTACTGTTTTGAATAAGTGAGACTTGCACAACTATATTATGTACTTTATTCTCAGTACTGCAGTCATCTATGGGTAGATTCCAAAAGCTTACCCTACCTGAGAGGGGTAGAATGAAGGTTGAGGAGCATCTGGAGAATAAGCCCTAGCAAAGCCCTTCCTGAACCTAGGAGAGTTTGTAGTATTGTCTGAAAGTATCAACAAAGGACGAAGTTGCTGCTTCTAGAAGACTTCTAGAGTCCACCCCTTTCCAGTATACCATAAAAAAGGTAAGGCCCCACCTTGGCTTGTGGGAATAGCAAAAAAAAATCAATTGTATATTGTCTGTTTATACATGGATTGGCCTTTCTTAATCCAAGCAAAGGAAACAAACTGATGGTCAGCCTTCCTAAAGCACTTGGTTCTGTCAAAGTAGCTCTTGAGCTTATGTTCACATCTAATGTGTGTAGAATCTGTTTTCTCTCTTTTTTTTTTTTTTTGCACTGGGAAGTAAATTGGGGGCTTGATTTAAGGTAAAATCAGAAACAACTTTAGGGATGAATAAAGAATTTGTGCTTAATGCAAACTATCCATGAGGAAAACCAGGCAGGGTACACTAACCATGAGAGCTTGCAACTCAGACACTTGCTTGCAGATGTCAGTCAGAGCAACAAGTAAAACAGTTTTCCAAGTAATGAAATGCAAGTCAGCCTGAATGGCCAGTTCAAAAGGAGTCAAGGTCTGTTTTTCTTAAACAATACTGAGGTTCCAGGGAGGGGGAATTTGCTTGAGAAAGGGTCTCATGTGCAACACTCCTTTCAGAAGTGCTTGATGACAAAGAGAACAAAGAAAGGGATCCATGGAGGCAGACCAACTGAGATGGTTGCAAGATGCACCTTGATGGAAGAATACAATAAGCCAACTTTAAGTAGCTCATTCAAATATTAGAGAAGCAAGTACCCTTTTGGGACTCTTGTGCCAGGCAAGGCACCAACTAAGGGTTTCTAGTAGCAGGTTTTCTTCCCTTCTTTAGTACCTGCTGCACATCCTCATGAAAAAAGGGCCTAAAATGAATCAAAATTGAGTCAACCAGGCAATCAGATGTAGTTTGATTGATGTTGGGGTGTATCAAACTCACTTTGTGCTGTGCAAGTAGATTCAGTCTGTGAGAAGGCTTGTTGTAATTGCCCTTGGCCAACTCCTTAAGAAGGGAAAAAGTACAGTTTTGTACCTACCATAAATGTAGATGTCCGAACAGGATAGCATCTGCAGCCCTTACAAATGGGTTGTCCTGTCGTCAGGCAGCCCTTCGGTCGGCCGGATTCCAAAGTCTGGGTCTGGCCTCGGCTGGTGTCGCACTTCACCCGACGTCATAGCTGCAGTTCTTCGGGTATAAAGGCATCAGCCGACGCCATTTTCCTCAGTGTTTCTTGCCCCAGATGCCAGTTGCCCTCTTGGAAAGCTAAATTTTTGGATAAATGCCAATGTTTCCAAATAGTAGAAGGCAAACACACAAAGTAATCATGTATGTACATATATACAAACAAATACACCATAAGAGATCCCCCCCCAGCTAGCTATTAGGTGGGCAAATACCCTAGGAGTACCACAGAGGGAAGGAGGGTGGGTAATCCTGACTGCAGATGCTATCCTGTTCGACATCTACATTTATGGTAGGTACAAAACTGTACTATGTCCTTCAAGGATGCATCTGCAGTCCTTACAAATGGGTAGAATACCATAGCTAAACTAGGGGAGGAGGAAGAAGAAATTATGGTGTAGTTAGGATCCCTTGCAAAACAGCAGTGGCAAACCCTGTTCGGGATCTAGAGTATAAAGGTAAGTTATAATGCTTGGCAAATGTATGCACGGAGGTCCAAGTAGCAGCCTCTATAATGTCCTTGGTAGCCACTCCTCGTAAGAAAGCTGTGGAAGTGGCTGTAGCCCTTGTAAAGTGAGGTCTTATGTTCTGTGGAATTTCCTTTCCATGGTAGGAGTAACAGAATCTAATGCAATTTCCTATCCACTTGGAGATTGTCTGTTTGGAAATTGCTTTTCCTTCCCTTCCTGTTGCATATGCTACCAGAAGCTGGTCAGATTTTCTATTACCCTTGGTTCTGTCCAGGTAGTAACGTAACTGTCTATGTACATCCAATGTATGCAGCAGTCTTTCCCCCCTGTTCTGTGGATTGGGAAAGAAGGTAGGTAGGTGGATTGCCTGGTTTAAAGACACTCTGGATACCACCTTAGGCATAAATGTAGGATTAGTTCTCATGGACACTCTATCTTGATGGAAGATTAGGAAGGGTTGCACTGCCATTAAAGCCTGTAGTTCTGAAACCATTCTTGCTGAGGTAATTGCCAGCAGGAAAGCAGTTTTCCAGGATAGGTGTTGAAGATCTGCTGTTGCTGCTGGTTCGAAAGGGGAAGTGTCAATTTTTCTAGTACAAAGTTCAAGTCCCATGCTGGTAATGGTGGTTTCCTAGGAGGTTTTACATTCTTAATTCCTCTCAGAAACTGCCTGAGTAGAGGATGCGAAAAGACAGGTGGATCGAAGCTGTATTCTGCAGAAATAGCTGATGCATGTATTTTGATGGAGGAATAGGACAGGCCTGTATGGAAAAGCTCTGCCAAATACTCCAGGATGTTGGCAATGTCTACCTTTGACACATCTTTGCCCCTGTCGGCACTCCAAATGAGAAACCTCTTCCATTTTCCTGCATAGTTCCTTCTTGTTGAAGGTCTGCGGGCCTCAAGTATAATGTCTTTAACCCTTTGGGATAAATCTGGGTTAGTTGCTCTTATGTAATGTTCCAGGCAGTCAGTTGCAGAGTTTTCAGGTTTGAATGCAGGATGTTGTAGTTGTTCTGGGTTAACATCAAGGGAATTAGGGGTAGTGTCCACATTCTCCCCCGAGACATGCTCCACAGTAATGGGTACCAATGTTGTCTTGGCCAGTCTGGAGCTATCAGAATTATCCTTGGACGTTCCTCTTTGATTTTCAATAGCACCTTGTGCATCAAAGGGAGAGGTGGGAATGCATATGCTGTCAGGCCTTTCCAACTGAAGGATAGAGAGTCCACCTTCCAAGCAAGTGGGTGGTATGTCCTTGTGCAAAATTTCTTGAGCTGGTGATTGAGTGGGGATGCGAATAGGTCTATTTGTGGCAGTCCCCATTTCTTTGTGATGGCCTTGAAAATGTCCCGGTGTAGCATCCATTCGTGAGCATCCGAGGTAGTTCTGCTTAAAATGTCTGCTAGGATGTTTTCTTTTCCGGTACAAAATTGCTTGTAACTGAATGTTGTAACTCAGAGCCATATTCCATAGGTTTAGGGCCATTCGGCATAGAGGGTATGAATGAGTGCCTCCCTGTTTGTTGATGTACCACATGACTGTGGTGTTGTCTGTCCTTATCATCAACTGGCCTTCTTGGAGGAATGGTCTGAAATTCTGGATTGCTAGTTGTACTGCCAGCATTTCTTTTGATTTATGTGCAGATGCAGCTGCTCTGGAGTCCATAAGCCTTGTATGCACTTGTCCAGCATGTGGGCCCCCAACCGAGGTCTGAGGCGTTGTGATGGTTTGGCTTGGTTGAATGCTGTGGAAGGGCAAACCTGGGTTTGACTGGCATGCCGAGCCCACCACAGGAACTCTTGTTTCAGGCCTGGAATTAGTGGTATTTCGGTTTCTAAGCTGTGCCTGTGTTGAGACCATAAATTCTTTAGGTACCACTGTAGTTTTCTCATATGTAGTCTGGCATGGGGACCAGGATTATGCAGGATGCCATGAAGCCCAAGGCCTGCAGTACTTTCCTTGCTGTTAGTTTGTTCTGCTTTGTTAATGCCAAAAATAGACAGGAAGTTGTTTTGTTTTTCTGCAGTTAGGAATGCCATCTGTTTTACTGTGTCCAATTCTGCACCTAAGAAGGTTATTGTTTGGGATGGTATCAGTCTTGACTTTTTATATTGACTGTGTATCCCAGGGCCTGTAGTAAGCAAATGACTCTTTGTAAGTCTTCTGTTAGCTTGTTTTTGTTGTCCGCTTGTATTAGGCAGTCGTCCAGGTATGGATAAATTTGAATTCCCTGAAGCCTGCAGTGAGCGATTACTGATGCCAGGCATTTCGTGAACACTCTGGGCGCAGTAGATAAGCCAAAGGGCAATGCTGAGAATTGATAATGCTCTGATCCTGCAAGAAATCTGAGGTATCTTCTGCAATGTGGTATGGGGACGTGCAGGTATGCCTCCTTGAGATCTAGAGTTACCAGCCAAAACTCCTTGCCCAGCATGGGAAGAAGTTGTTGTAGGGTCAGCATTTTGAATTTTGGAACAATGATGTATGTGTTTAAAGCGGACAGGTCGAGAATAGGCCTCCAATTTTTTTTCTTTTCTTGGTACCAGGAAGAGTCTGGAGTAAAATCCTTGCCTTGTTCCATAGATGGTACCCTTTCCACAGCTCTCATCCTTGCTAATTGAGCTATTTGTTTTAGAGCTTCTGTCTTTTGATTTGGTGGTAGGTTTGGCATTCCTCTTTTTCCGGGTAAAGTGTGGAAATGAAACCTGTAGCCTTGGTCTATAGTTTGTAAAATCCACTTGTCTCGTGATACAGTGCCAGTTTTTTGAAAATAATGCTAACTTTCCGCCTAAGGGTGCTGCTATTTGTTCCCTGGTAGGCGGTGTCAAAGCCAAGTCACTGTGATTGTCCTGTTGTAGTGGCAGTGGTTGTGTCTGTGCCTCGTTGGTTGTTACCTTGCCACTGGCGTCCCCTGTAGGCACCTCCTCTGGATTGATTTTTGCCTCTTGTACGCCTATTCCTCCCTCTCTGAGTTTTGAGGAGTCTGGAAAGGACCAATTTTGGAAGGCCAGTTCCTGCTAAACCTTGGTGGCTGAACCTGTAAGAAATCTTTTACTGTTTGTACAGATTTTGCCTTCTCTTCCATTTTCTTCAGTACCTGTTGGGCAGGAGAACCAAATAAACTGACCTTATCCATAGGAGCATCTAATAGCTTTGCTTTAACATGATCCAGCAGGACTTGTTCTTTCAACCATGCATGTCTTCTTATAACTGTGCCGGTCATGGCTGATCTAAATGAAGCCTCCAGTGCATCATAGCCACATTTTAAGGAATGGTTACTAACCTGCTGAATGTTATTCACCATTTCTAGAACATATTTCTTATCTAAAGAATCATCCGAGGACAGTTTCTTAGTTAACTGATCAAGCATAAACTCTTGGTATTGGATCATATGGAACTGACAGTTCAATGCTCTAGCTGAGAGAGTAGCAGAGGTGTATACTTTTTTACCCCATCTCTCTAAGGACCTGGATTCCCTTTCAGAAGGGAGAGGGTTTTTAGCTGAGGTTGAAGCTACTGCCTTAGGCCCCTGGGAGATAGTCTCAGGATCTGCGAAAGGAGCCTTGTATAAATGGTGATGAGTGTCCGGGACCCTGTAAAACCTATCTGGCTTAGCAGGGGCTGGAGGTAAAGTATCAGGAGCAGTGCAAGCATCATTAAATGCATCATCCACAACAGGAAGAACTGGAGGTATAGCTAAAGGCCTATGTTGCGGTAAGTGTAAAAGGTCCTAAGCCTTTTCCTTGAATCTGAGAAATCTTGCCCCTGCCATTGGAATTGCTCTCTCATGGCATGTAAAGTTTCCCCAAAAGAAAACTCTTCTGGTGGAGAAGCTGAAGGAATCGATTCTTCAGCATCGGAATCTTCATAAGTAGAAAAGGGAGCCTCTGGATGGTCTGTACTGTCTGTATCATCAGAAGAGTCATCTGAGGACACTGGCTCAGGGGGCTCTACTCTAGGTCTCTTTTCTGGAGGTTGAGAGGCCCTGTCTGGGTGAGATTGGGATCCCCTTATTAAAGAGATGAGATCCTCTGCCAGAGTAAGCATTTGAGAACTGGAGCTGGGCCTGTGAGAGGGGGGCTTAACAGGCACAGACTTAGAAGTTTTGGCTGCTTTAGCCCTGGCAAAGGCCTTTATAGACATGGCTGCAGGAGGCCTAGCAGCACCACGTGCTGGGGTAGAAACATCCAAAGGGATGGTGTCCGATAAATCTTGTGAAACCACAGTAGTAGGTAAAACTTCAGAGGCCGATTCAAGTAGGGTAGAGGGGGCCTCGGTAGTAGTCATGGATTCGGCTGAAGATTGAACCGTTTGCTCGGTTTCGGCCGAAACAGAGACACTCGCGGTTTGCTTAACCGTGGTTTCGGCCGAAACCGCGGACCGCGAGTGTCGGTCCTTTTCTTTGCGTTTCTTAACAATTTGAGTAGTCGGAGGATCCGACGGCATTATGTACGCAAAATCAGAGCCGAAAAACTGTTCAGCAAACTCCGACCGACGCCTAAGCGTTCGTCGGTTGAAAGAAGCACAGGTTAAACAAGCTGCTACGTCGTGGTCTGGGCCTAAACAAGGTAAGCAGTAAGAGTGGAAATCTTTATGAGGTATTTGTTTCCCACAAGTTAAACAGTTATTCACTTTTTCTGACATCGGCTGAGGCAAGAAAGAGTCCCCAACGGGGTACTTAGCTTTTTAGAAGTCTTCAAAGTAGTATTCGGTAGTAGTAATCTCTGGATCTGACCGACCGGCACTTGCGAACAGCTTCTGCTTTGGGCGCCACGCGGCAAGAAAGACTGGGGAAAATGGCGTCGGCTGATGCCTTTATACCCGAAGAACTGCAGCTATGACGTCGGGTGAAGTGCGACACCAGCCGAGGCCAGACCCAGACTTTGGAATCCGGCCGACCGAAGGGCTGCCTGACGACAGGACAACCCATTTGTAAGGACTGCAGATGCATCCTTGAAGGAAATCCAATTTTTCCTGGGAGTTACCACAATGACTTTTGGCTATTCTTTAAAATTACCTTGGAAATAACTGAAAAGGGTAGAAAAGCAAATAGGAACATTTACTAACAAGGGAATAACAGAGCCTCTGTTCTCCATGCAAGGATGCCTCAAACAGAATTTGTCTAGTTGTTTGTTATGTAAGGAAGTGAACAGATCTACTGGAAGTGTTCCACACATCTGGATACAGTCCTGGAATACACATCTGGATACAGTCCTGGAATACACCTATCTATGAGGGTCTGTCCAGGATCTGCTGAGTCTGTCTGCCACAATACTTAGCTCTGACAGAAAGTAAGAGGCCTGAAGAGTCAGGGAATACTAAATACCCAACTCCCATGCCTTCACTGCCGACCAGTAAAGAGGGTTTGACTTTGTACCTCCTTATTTGTTGAGATACCTCATCACTGTGGTGTTGTCTGTAACCACATGCAAAGGGGTCAGAACCAATAGATAGTGTAGTTTTCAAAGCATGAATCTCTGCTAACATTTCTTTGATGTTTAAGTACTTGGGCCTGTCTGAACAGTCCCACAGACCTTGCACGTTTACTCCTGTGGAAACTGCAACTCAAGCACAACCTGAAGACACTGTCTGGACAGAATGAAGTGGGATTGGAAGGGTGAAAGGGAGTCCTGGATTGAGAGCCATTTGATCCTTCCACCACTGCAACTTTCACCTAATAAAACTCAGCATGGGAATCTGAAAGTCCAACATTTTTTTAAGGTATCACTGGATTTTTGTCATGTGCAATTTGGCAAGTGGCATCATGAACAGACCTCAACCAATCGGGGACAAATTTCAACAGAATCAGGGACAAGTCACGAAAAAAAAAGGGACAATCAGGGACACACTTAAAATATTAGTGCTATTAACTTGAAACACTGACAGAATCAGAGCATATGAATTAATACACATTTTCTGAAGTAAAAGAAGTCTATAACTCTTAATTATTGTCATTATTCATTAAGTGTAATTCACCACCTTTCCTCCAAAAGTCACTAGTTTTAGGAGGGATTAAGAGGGACAGAGCCAAAATTTGAGTCAAAATCAGGGACAGTTGAGAGGTATGATCATGAATGCCATAAGACCTAGAATCCTAAAAAATTATCTTGCAAAAGCCTGAAGCTGTAGAGAAAAACTCAACATCTGCTGGTAAGCTACTACCTTTTCTATTGGAAAGAAGGCCTTTTGCCCGAGTGTATTTATCAGACACTCCAAAAAGACAATTTCACGAGAGAGTATGAGACGAGACTTATGTACGTACAAATGAAATCCTAAATGTGTGAGGAGCTTGGATACCTTTGTCAATTATACCAAACGGGTAGAAAGACTGCACAAATAAACAAGTCTAATGAAAAATATGGATGACTTGCCATCTGCAGGGAGCCACTACTGGTGCTAAATGGAGGTCCCAAAGGCTAATGCAGGGAACTGATAATGTGACCTAGATACAGCGCACACAGACATTTTCTACAACTGTGAATAACGGGTACGTGATGGTAAGCATTTTTCTGAGATCTAGTGTTACCATAAGAAAATGGTCTGGAAACAGAGCAAGCACTGACTGTAGACTCAACATCTTGAATTCTGGAACTTTTATATAAAGGTTGAGAAGAAACCAAACCCAACGCAGGTCTCCAATTGTGCTTTTTCTTTCATACCAAAACTATCCTGGAATAAATAACTTTTGTCTATGCGATTTTGATATATACTGTAACACTGGTGGAAACAAGTCTGTCTGGCTGAGTGGATGTGGGGGGTGGGATGCCCTGAAAGGACGACAGTCCGCCCACACTGCCAAGTGAATCCTTCCTGAATTGCATTCAACACCCATCTGTCTGAAACCGTCTCATCCTAGGCTAAGAGTTAGGGGGTCAGTCTGTGCGAAAGAGACAGAAACTGGGACTGGGGCAGGACGTATGGGCATGGTGAACAGATTCCTGGTACAGTCATTCATTAGCTGGAACGTGACTCATTTTGGGAAATTTAGTTCTTTTATTTGGTTTGGAAAAGTTATCGTCCTGTCATTTTCATTTGGGGACCTGATTGCTGCGAGGCTGGGATTTCTGTTTGTTCTGCCCTCTAAAGATTTGAGAAACAACCTTATCAGGGTAGAATCTGGGTACCTGAAAAATCCTAGAAACTCCATGCATCAATTTACTTCTGTTGTACCACTGTTTAAGGAAATGTGTAGCCACAGGCCCAAATACCAGATCTGGGCTGAGTGAAGAACTAAGAATTTCAGACTTCAAATCATCAGAAAAATTCTGACTGGGCAACCACACAAATCTCAACACCATAGTTGGAGGAGAAGCTGTAGACACAGTGTAAGCACCATCATACACACCTCTCACAGCATGTTTAGAAACAGTCTGATTAAATTATGGCCTGCCTTCTGGAGACAATTAAGCAGCAATTCTTCCAAACTATAAGCATACATCAGGATGAACTTCCACATTCAGCCCTGAAAATTCACAAACCTAAAGGCTAACATAGTAGAAGCAATCCCTTACCTTGCTTGTCTAACCACTTACTTTCCTTGTTAGAGGAAGCCAACAATTTCTTGTTAGCTGTCACTTCTGGAGTTACTGTAGCAGGGCCCTCTAGGGAGCAAGTCATCACTACCCTCTCAAAGGCAAAAAAAAAATACAGCCTCCATAGGAACTGATAACATCCCCAGCTGCATCCTATCCTATCCTCATCTCAGCTGAGTGAAGGACAGCTACAGTCATCCCTTTGCACAAAGGTGGAGCATCCACCGATCCAGGAAATTATAGACCCATCAACCTAACTATCCTGATCTGCAAGGATATAGAACGGATGATCATGGACCTCATTAACAAGGACACTGGCAACCTCCAAACACTCAATCCCACATAGTTTGGTTTCATTAAGGGGAAGTCATGCCTGTTAAACTTTGTTGATTTCTTTGAGACAGTCACCAAAGTCATGGACGAGGGGAAGATGGTGCACACTACCTACCTTGACTGGCCAAAGCCTTCGATACTATTCTCCACTCGGGTATAATAGATAAACTGTCTCAACTACGCATCAATTCATATGTTACCAGATGGATAGTAAACTGGCTCAATGATCTAACCCACCTAGTCAAAATAGGGGAAGCCACCTCAAGCAGTAGACCCGTAATGAGTGGTGCACCCCAGGGATCAGTCTTGGGGCCTCTGTTGCTTGGAATATACTTTTCTGAGGTGCAGGCCAAAACCAGTGGGCTATGGCTGACCAAGTCTGCAGATGACTGCAAGCTGGGTGCTATCAACTCCCCCTAGTGATGTGGACATCCTCCAAGAGGGTCTCACCTAAACAAATGACTGGTGCCAGAAACATGGCCTCAAACTGAATGCCAAAAAATGCATCATCATCCCCTTTGGGGAGAGTGGCATCCCACACATTATCACATTAATAACAAGGTCGTAAGCATGCAGTCAGTCATGAGGTACTTAGGCACCCAGGTAGATAGCAAACTGACTTTTGACCACCATATTGCCTCCACTGTACGGAAAGCTTTCTACATAGACCACCTTATTAGAAAGGGTATCTCATCCAGGGACGAGGAGGTCATAGCATCCCTGTATTCTTCCCTTATAAGACCCATTATTGAGTAAAATACCCCTTTCAGCATGCACCTCACAAAGCACATGCAACAGCTGGAGAGACCATAGAAGTTCCACATCTGGAGGATCCAGGGCCTCAAACATCTACCCCACACAGACCGGCTAAAAGCCCTTTCCCTTTACTCAGTCTCATACAAACTCCTCAGAGGTGACCTCTGTCTGGAATACACAGCAATTTCAGACTCCAGCTTGATGGGACTGCTGCAAATCCACAAGTTAAGCTCCACTCAAATAACCTGCATGCATGACCTCAACCTGGCCTGTGACATCAATAGGACTTGTTGGCGGAATAGATTTGTGTCCCAGAGACTCCCCCTTCTGTGGAATAGGGTCCCCTCTCCAGGTCAAGCAGAAGGCCTCATTAACCCTTTTTAAGCGCAACTTGGATAACTGGATGGGGAGCAGAAAATACACCCCTGGGATTCCACCTGTTTCCCTGCTGGAACAGAGGAATCGGGTGCGGACTTGTCGGAACATGGGCTAAGTTCTTGGCTAAGCTTGTAAGGGCTTCAGTGCCAATAACCTAGTAACTTCCTATGATCCTGTGATGACCCTAAGAGACATAATCCGAAGAGACCCTATACTACTTATCGGCTTTCTTTGGAACTGTAGCCAGAGAGTCAGGAACCTTGCAGGCAGCTTTAAAAGTGTTTTGCAGAGTTAGCTAAATGGGAGGAATAGGTGCAGAATTAGGAACGACATCCTCCAATAGATTATAAAATTTGCCTAATTCTGGGGGAGCCCATGTTTCCACCCAAGCAAAACATCCCTGAGCCTATCAACAGTTTCCGCAAAGAACTTTTCTAAGATTAATGTGAAGTTCTCTATCTGAAGTATCAGAGTTCTAGGCAATGGATTCCTGATAAGAATTATCCCTGTCTATCAGAATCCTCATCCTCTGAAAACACATGCTGTTCTCTGGCTATACCTGCACTAGAACTGTGAAAAGGCAAACAGCCCCCCATTACTGACTGGCTGCAAAACACTAAGTCAAAGACATAACACCCGACTAGTATACAGAAACAACCTGATCACCTGCCCTGTAATTAAGGTTTTTGCTTTTATTTCTAGGAATATTCTTAGTGAGAGAGTAGTCAAGGGACTGCCTATTTCTGGTAGGAGGACTCTCCTCTTAGACAACTCTTGTACCTATAGTGTTTGATTCTCCCATACCTGTAACAGGAACTGGAACAGCCCGATGACTTGTCTAGCTCCCAGTCCATAGTGGCCACTTCAGCTACACAGGAGTCGAGGCTATAGGTAAGAGATCTGTGGAACTGTCACTGGCCACACCAGGGTCACTAACCATAGGCCAAGACAATAACTTTTCTTTTTTATTTTCTTTTTAGCTACAAGTGGAGCAGAAGAAGCAGGACCAGGAATATTATCCATGTTGCAGCTAAAGAAGAAACCACACTGCTGGTACAGTAAACTTGGTAACACTGGGAAAAGTTAAGTGTTCGCTAGCATGCACAAAAACACACCCCTTCCCAAAAGACCAAAAATGCCCACACACTAACACAAGCAGTATGCTGAAAATTGCGTTACTAGACCATAAACTTTTAGCCAGAAATATCATAGCACATGAGAAAATGTTCTAATTCTGTTAAAAGCAGTAACAGTTGAGAAACACATTTCAATTGTAAACATACAGTCCAGTTATTTTCATAAAATAGTTTTCCACACAAAACTGTATAATACGCCAAGTACAAATTGCAAAAGCATGTATGAAAAATCCCCGACAAAAACCAATATTAATAAGGTGGAATATTACAAATAGCTTTTTTTTAATGTTAAGGAACGCCAGAAAAAATACCATAAATATTCAATAAAAATATTTATGATAGGAAGGGGTCCCCAAATGTGGTCTTATGTGTTAGGCAAAAAAGCTTTTGACTGACTGCGGTTACTCTACAGAGCCAGAGAGAAACTTTTTTCCTGGAGGCAGCAGGAAAATTCTGAAGATATACCTCATTCAGCTTGCTGATACAATTCCTTCCAAAAAGGCTTAACAGCAGCCAGAAAGAGAGCTAGGAAATGGGAGTTAAAGTTTTGGCAAGATGGCCAGGTGTTGTGTCCATGGCAGGACACTACCCATAGGCTACTACAGCAGTGAGAATAAATATGTAATAAAACTGCATAAATCAGAGGATGAAACAAAAAAAGGCTGGCTCAGCATGAGGCTTCTCAAGAAGAGAAGCTTCAAAAAATAGAGGAGTTAGAAGACTTGGCGCACACAGAAAACCAGAGATCTGAAGGAAGAGAATGTATTAATTTTATGAAGGTACAAATAAGCAATTACACTGGTTTTTCACAGAAGAATCTCTTAAGGGATCCAGGGAAGTAAATAGTGTGGGAATTGTTATGGCTAGGCTTGTAAAGGCCCTAGGGCCGATAGCCTAGTACCAACTTATGAACTAACAGGGCACATCGTTTGTATGCTTCAAATCTTGCTAAGAGAAAGCTGCAGAGATGCATATTAGTAAAGATGTAATCATACCAAGAGAAAAAGCTACACCTGACAAAGCTGTGGCAGAAGAGAAAAAAGTATTAAAAACTGGAAACAGCTAAGTATTTACAGAAAATTATTCATTTTATATGAGGCAGAAGAGACGCACAGTTATCCCAACAATCAGGGGAATGTAGAAAAGCAGATGTGATATTCACACTACAGTATTTTGCTTTCTTCAGAATATTTTTTCATGCAGATCACAGACATTTTTGGATGTAGAACTAGCTAAAGAGGAAATAAAAAGTTAGCTAACAAAGAGCCGACAAGCAGAATACGTCTCTGCTTCTCATTCTTCTGACAGTACAAAGCCCATACAAAGACTTTTGCCACTGAACACTTTCCATTTTTTTCTGAAGAAAATTGCTTGAGTGACAGAAAAGCACAAAGGAGCTGCCTACAAGAAACAGAAGTACATGGACTTGAACCACAGACTGGTATTGGGAGAGAGACAGGATCAAGAATAAAACCACCAGCATTGTGAAATTAATGAATAAATGGGAAGCTAAAAAACATCAATTCTTTTATATACAGGAACTGAAAAACAAAAACCTATAGGAACCTAGGTAAATCCAGGAAAGCAGAAACAGGTCACTGAATGTTCTGTTGCTGGATTTGTGAAGACAAATAGTGCAAGAAAACAGTCCCAACAGTAAATAAGGAAAACTGGCTATTCTAGGGTTGGGCAAGCAGTGGTATGTCCTTAGGACAATTCTGGCATATTTAAGTTGCCATGCTTGACAGCCGACTTGGACCACTTTAATAATGGAACAGACAGCAATCAAAAAACTACTTAAATATGCCATAAATATCCTTCTAAGGATATACCACTATTTGTCCAACTCTGGAATAGCCACTTTCCCTTCTTTGCAGTTGGGACTGTTTTCTCTTGCTCTATTTTTATGTACAGGAAGGAACAGACATGTGAAATATGACTTTGTAAAAAGTGACTGAAAAAAATAAATTTTATTAACTGTTAAAATGGTGGGTGAACTCACTGTAAACTACACACCAATTTATTTCATTAACATTTAAAATTACACTGAATGAAATGAAGTAAAGTGAAACAGTTTTTGTTCTATCTGTATAACAATTTCATGATGTAAACTGCATGTTACATTGCAGTTTTGTATAGTATGCAGTCAGGGATATCTTGAATGTGCCTTATCAGTGACTGCTGTATATGTTAAAGTCAGTAAAGTAAGAAAGTACTCAGTTGTAATGTATCCAGACTTTACACTTTAACAAAGCAAGAAAGGGTAAAACAGAAGCACGTTAAATTTAATATAACATTCCACTCTTGGGCTGCTGGGGTGGGATACATAAAATGTCTCAATCACAGTACATGTAAAACTAAGATAATATCATCCATATTATCATGGAACGTAAATAGCCTTACAGGCCTAGAAAAAAGAAGACAGCACTGAATTGTATTAACAGGTTTAGGGTGCAAAGAGCAATGATGCAGAAGACAAAGTTGGATAGAGAATGAGAGGAGCTAGAAGAGACTGGGGGGGGTGAGACTAGAAAAGCAATTTACAAATCAACAATGTGAGGGCTTTCAAGTACGCAACAAAGTCCAAACGGTTTAGGATTTTTGCTTGGAAGTGGCTGCATACATATTTTTATGCCCCAAACAGACTTCAGAGAACTTTTTTCTGGTAATAGAAAATGCTAGACGTTTGATGGCAGACAGGTAAATGTCTTTTGGGAATGTAACAAGTTGACAGAATACTTTGTCAGAAATGTTGGGGAAGCAAGTGGCTGTATATGTAAGGAAATTATTCTTTTGAGGTGGGATATATGATCTGAATTATATTAAGGCTGTAAAAAAATACTAGAAAATGGAAATCAAAATCTAAACCAACTATAAGTGAAGTAAAGGAGATAAAAACTGGAACAGGGTCCTCAGGAAAGGGAAAGGCAAATTACATAGAAATTAATGGAATTTGTGGGAATAATATGTGAAGTATAGTGTTCCAAGATGAGGAGTAAATTTAAGGGAAGGCAGGAAATGAGCAATATATGTATTATTGGAGTGAATGAATTCTTAAATGCATCCTGCATGAAAATAAAGGAAATGTTGTTACAGTTTGTTGCCTTTTCTATTAGTGTATATATATATATATATATATATATATATATATATATATATATATATATATATCAATATCACTTTAAAAATGCCACGTTTAATAAAGTCATTTACAAAAAATAACTATCTATACAGGTCTGACAGGTATTTGAAGACAATATAGACAGTTGTTTGGTTTAGGTCCAGGGTTTGAAAGGGACCACCTTAGACTGAGATTTACCTTTGATGGATTTTCCATAATAGCTCTTTCTTGGTACAAGACAGGAGCAGGCTGGGACACTTCAGAAAGTGGGCATGCTGACACGATCTTTTCTGTCTGCACCACTCAATTTTTTCATGTGAAGCTTTGCCAAGGGGACAATCAGAATTCAGTCGGTCATGTAACTCATGGCCCTGAGATATTTCTGGTAGTAATCTGATTTTGTTATTGAAAATAATTGAAAATGTTGTCAAATTGTAACTTCTCTCAGGAAAGGGGTGCTCTCTGATCCAGAAGGGCTCCCAGGAATTGGACTTACTCAGCAGGTGGTTAACAATGATTTGGGAAGATTGACTGAGAGCTCCAGAGTCCAAAATGCAAGCAAAGGTGAAACTAATGCTAGACTATTTCCTCTTGAGTGGTAGCCTGAATGAGGCAATTGTCCAAATAATGTTAGAAATGAATTCCTGTGGTCCTGGAAAATGCAATTACTGGAGTTCAGCACCTTTAAATACCCTGGGTGCACAAACAAACTAAAAGAAAAGTAAAAATTAGTAGCTGGCATCCCCTGCATTGAATGTATAGTACTGCCAATCTATCGGTGTGACCTGGCTATGGGTTTAAGTAAGTAGGCATATCTGACATCCAGACATGTATGCTTGGGAAAAGGAGAGGTAGTAGAGCCTGCAAGAATATCATATATAACTATGACACTTATAAAAATTTGTTTAGCCTTGCTAGGCCTATGATGAGTCTCCATGGGCCATCTCTTCTTATGACCAGGAATACTCAAGTAAAACCCTGTGCTTTCCTTCCTGTCTGATAATTATTTCTCTCTAAAGCCTCTTGATGTAGAAGCTCTTGTAATACTGACTCAATAAGACTGGCTTTGTTGTCTGTGTACTAAAAGAATGCCAGAGAACCTTTACTGCTTTACAAACTGGAGTCTATCCTCTCAGGATGGCTAGAATCCAGGAATCTTGTGCAATTTCCCCACTCTTTCAGAAATAGTCTCAGACATCCCAATATCTTTTCTGGGAGGGGTAAGAAGGGTAGGAGTGGATAAGTGGGAGGTTTACGGTTGGCTGGATTTGAAGGGCTGGGGAAGGAAGGTACTCTGTCAAGTCTTAGTTACTCCCCTGAGGTGTTTTGGCCCTGAAGCTTCTCAACTTTCCCCTTTTGGTCAGACTTCTACTTTCGCCTGAAATGGCCTTTCTTCCCCCTTGGCTGCTTCTATTCACCCAGTCCACAGTGGGTAATTTCTATAATAAGTAGCAGTGAAGGGTGATGCAGTTGTTTCACTGACTTCAGTGTTTGCCCCCTTTCCTCCAGTTTCTTTTAAATTACTTAGTTGGGGCTTCAAACAGCAGCTCCTTGTCTAGTTGGGCATTAAGGAACTGAGTTTTTGCATGCTCTGGTAGGGGCAGTATCCTTAGCCAAGAGAGTCTTCACATAACAGACCCTATAGTTGTTGCCCTGCAAGACTCATCTATATCATAACCAGAAATGACTGCTGACCAGATTTAGAGGAGAGGCTGCAAATATCTAACATTATCACATAGGGCTTTATTCTGTATCATCTCTGCTTTGTCCTAAAGTTGTGGCAAGAAAGTTCCTTGTAACTTCAGCATACAAATCTGGCAATTCACAGTCTTGAAATGCCAGGATAGCACAGATGTAGACAATCTTCAGTCAAGCAGCCTACCTTTTCTGTTGCTGGGGAGTGGGTTACTGGTTGCAGCCCCAGAGAATCCCTTGCTACCCATGGATACCAAAGGCAGATCAATAGTTGGGCTTACATAAATATTTTCAGGAGTCCACAGCCATATAGAAATGGTCAGACTTCCGAGGAGCAAGGGGATGGGAATCTGGCTCTAAGGATATGCTGGTGACTGCATCCCCCAAATCAACAGAGGATTTGCTAAGGGTTTAGATTCTCGAAGTCCCAGAAGCTCCCTATATCATTTCCAGGCATCCAAATACTTCCCAGCTTCCCATTTGAAGAAATCCTTCATTCTACTGCTGGTGTCTCCAAATGAGAAATCTTCTTGTGGGTATGCAGAAGACATGGTGGCTTCAATGCCAGACATGAAGGGAAGGCACTTTTCTTTTCTTGGAACAAGGAATAGTCTGGAATAAAATCCTTGGCCTTGTTCTGAAAGAGGAACCTTTTCTATAGCTTTCATTTGCATTAAGTTGGAGATTTGTTTCAAAGCCTCTGCCCTTTGATTTGGTGGCAGGTCTGGCATGCCTTTTCTTTTTGGCAATGTGCGAAAATGGAACCTGTATCTTTTGTCTATTATTTGCAGTGTCCATTTGTCTCTTGTAATACTGTGCCAATTTTCTGAGAATAAGGAAAGCTTTCTGCCCAAAGGTGCTTCTAATTGAGCCCTGGTTGGCGGAGTCAAAGCAAAGTCATTGAGACTGTCCTTGTGCAGCAGTTGTAGGTTCTGCACTACCTCTCTGGTTGGGAGGCTGCCATTGACGTCCTCTGTAGGAGCCTCTAGCTTGCCCTCTACCTCTGGCACCCCTGTTCTTGCCTCTCTGAAATCTTTCTGTGTCCAGAAAGGACCAGTTCTTGGTAGGCCAATTTCTGCTGAATCTTGGTGGTTGGACTTGTAGAAAATCTTTGACTGTTTGTACAGATTTTGCCTTTTCCTCAAATTTCTTTAAGACCTCCTGAGCAGTGGAGCCAAATAACTTTTGCTTTTCCAGTGGAGCATCCAGAAGCTTGGCTTTAACATGGTCTGGCAGAGATTGTTCCTTCAGCCAAGCATGCCTACGTATGACTGCACCTGTCATAGCTGACCTACATGAAGCTTCCAATGCATCATAACCACACTGTAAGAAATGGTTGCTAACCTGCTGGGAGTTATGTACCAGATCCTGAAGTGATTTGCGATCTAGGGGTTCAGGTGAAGACAGTTTCTTATGCAATTCATCTAACAAATACTCTTGGTACTGTATCATATGAAATTGACAATTTAATGCCCTCATAGAAAGAGTAGCAGAAGTATATACTTTTTTACCCCAGCTCTCTAAAGCCCTGGACACCCTTTCAGAGGGGAGTGGATTTTTAGTAGTGGCAGCTGCAACCCCTTTAGGGCCCTGGGAAATAGTTTCTGGATCAGCAGAGTGGGCCTTGTAAAGAAAAAGATGCGAGTCCGGGACCCTGTAGTACCTATCGGGTTTGGCAGGGGCCGGAGGAAGAGTGTCAGGGGTTATGCTAGACTCAGAGTACACATCATCAATGACAGTCAAAACAGGAGGAATAGCCAAAGGTCTATGCTAAGGTAAATGCAGAAAAGTTCTTAATCTTTTCCTGGAATCTGAGAATTCCTGGCCCTGCCATTTGAAATGCTCTCTCATAGTGTGAAGGGTCTCCCTGAAGGATAGTTCTTCAGGAGGGGAGGCCGAGGGGATAGATTTCTCTGCATCAGAATCCTCGTAGGCCAAAAAAACCTCCTCCTGGTAGTCCGAGAGAGCAGAGCCATCAGAGGCCTCCTCTGAGGAGTGGGGATCAGAGGGCTCAACCCTGGGCCTTTTGTCTAGAGGGGGTTGAGAGCCCCTGTCCGGATGGGGCTGAGAGCCCCTAATTAAGGAGATAAGGTCCTCTGCTAAAGTTAGAATCTGTGAACTGGTAGAGGGTCCCTGAGGAATAACCCTGGGAGGCATAGCTTTTGTATGTTTAGCAGCTTTAGCCCTGGTGAAAGCCTTTATGGACATGGATGCAAGAGACCTAGCTGCACCACGTGCTGGTGTAGTTTTGTCTAGAGGAATGGTGTCGGAAGTTTCCAAGACACCAGATTCTGAAGGAAATTCAATAACCGACTCAGCAGGGGCCTCTGGGGCCGAGGTTGTCGGTTGAGCGGTTTCGGGGGTCGGAAGTACCAAGGACTCGGTTTCAGCCGCGACCGAGACACTCGTGGTAGGCCTGGCCGTGGTTTCAGCCGAAACCGCGGCCTGCGTGTGTCGGTCCTTGTCCTTCCGTTTCTTTGTTAAATGTGTGAAGTCGGAGTCTCCGACGGCGTATTGTATGAAAAACTAGCCCCAAAAAAATTCTTCTGCAAACTCCGCCCGATGTCTAAGAGTGCGTCGGTCGAAGGAAGCACAGGCTGAACAGGCCGAGACGTCGTGGTCTGGGCCTAGACAGGGTAGGTAGTAAGAGTGGAAATCCTTATGAGGTATTTGTTTCCCACAAGTTAAACAATTATTAACTTTATCTGACATCGGCTGAGGCAAGAAAAAGTCCCCAACGGGGTACTTAGCTTTTTGAAGTCTTCGGTAGCTGAATTACAGGAGCTGGCCGACCGGCACTTGTGAACTGCTTCTGCTTCGGGCACCACACGGCAAGAAAGGCTGAGGAAGATGGCGTTGGCTGATGCTTTTATACCCCAGGCGCTCTGACGTCGGGGAAAGTGCGACATCAGCCGACGCCAGACCCAGACTTTGGAATCCGGCCGACCGAAGGGCTGCCTGAGGCAGGACAACCCATATCTGATGACTGCAGATGCATCCTTGAAGGACATCTGAAGAATCAGAACCTTTGGGGTTCGGGGGATTCCCCAATTCCTTCTGGAAATCACAGACATCGACTGTTAATTTATGAGAGGCTGCAGGTTCTTAAGAAAATATAAAGTCCTGTACCAGGCTCATCGATGGATGACCACCTAAGCACATACTAAGGCAAGATGACAGTCCGATGTGTGGGTGTCCTGAGCCTACTTCTAAGAATGGTGGCTATCTTCAAAGTCTGTGATCATGGGTGACAGACAACTTCATTTAGAGTGCTGCAGACATCCTCACCAAGAAACGAGTGTACCACCCTCACTCTACTGTATCAAGATACTGCATTGGAAGCAGTCACCTGTGGAGAGGTGCTTAACACCAGCTACTGGTGGGACATTGCTTGAGACCTTGGTCTAGATAGGCACCCAGAATGGGGGCTGCAAAAGCACATCACCAGACCAGAGACCCTTGGGCCTGGGGAGAGGGGACTGGCACTTGAGCCACATGTTATAAACCCCCGCCCCAATGTCTCTTCATGGGTGATTACTTCTCTATGTGCTTTTTAATTGGGAATTCTGGGGAATCTTGTTGATGCTAGTGGCCCTGAAGAAGGCATGCAGCCTGTTTGTAAACAAAATAAATGCCGACTATGAAAGCACTGATGTGGAATCAGTTATTTGCAATGCAATACACTTAGCAACTTTAGATACTGGCATCTAACCTGATACCCAATAACTAGTAGCCCACAGCAACTGTACAAACAAACTGGTGACATAAAGTCAGTATAATTTTTTGCAATCAGACAAGGGGAAAAAAACCCCAAAAACAAACAAAAACTGAGAATTCTCAAATGGGGTGCTTAGCAGTACTCTGGAAGACAAGCTTAACCAATGTACTGAAGACACTTATTACTTGCACTGATTGTGTATTATTCCTTTTGAAAACTACTGCAGGAAAGAACTAAAGATAGCAAAGCAGAATATCCCACTTATACCACAGATACCCTTGATGACCAAGATAAGATGGTAGCTGCCTGGCTTGGGGGGGGGTTGTGAAAAGACCTAAAAGCTGAATAGAATGTCGGGCCTTCTACAGCACAAGTCCTAAGAATCAGAATTACTGCCACCATTGAAAAACATAAACATCTGCATTTCCCAGTAACTGTATGGGAACTACATGAAAATCTTATAAAATAAAATAAAAAAAAAATAATCTGGATTCTTTATCTTACTACAAAAGAAATATATTGCGGAGTAAACAGCATCAAGAAGCTAAATATTATTTTTGCAGAACAAGGAGAATATCAGTCAAAAGTAGAGATGAGAACAGTCATTTAATGATAAAGCAGTAAGAATGCTGTGCTAGTTCTAAAACCTAAAACGTGTCCTCTCTCTCTTGCTCCTGATCAGAATTTCACAGGATGAGTGACAACTACTGGTGACATGTATATCACCAGCATACCATTTCTACAGAGAATACAATGAAATCTTTGACTATTTAGCAAACAGGCAAACCAATGTTTATGTACTGCACTCCAGGAAGTCCAGAATGACAATAAAACCAGTTATAAATATCGGTATTTGTTTGATCTCCCCACAACATGGTCAACGTTACCTAGAAAACAAGGTGCAAGGTACACAGACCATCATAAAATAAAATATATTTTTATTATGTTTCTCTTTCATTTACACTAACAAATTACAAAGGGACACTCACAATTAAAAAGACATACTTGTGTACAATGATCCAGTATAGACATTTTCCCTCCTAGTCTGATGCTTGAATAATATATTAAAAATAAAAATATCAAAAACAGCAATGAGAGGCTGTGCTTGCACTGAAATCTAATAACCTGCTGAAATAAGTTCTATGCCAGGATAATTACTTCTCAATCTACCACTCCAGTGTCCCTGTAATATTTTAGAATCTACCTTGTTTTAAAA
The DNA here is from genome assembly GCF_019279795.1 of Protopterus annectens. Lineage (NCBI taxonomy): Eukaryota > Metazoa > Chordata > Ceratodontiformes > Protopteridae > Protopterus > Protopterus annectens. The sequence goes on from NC_056732.1 coordinate 1,102,997,930, forward strand.
GGCAAGCAAGTGTGCCCTACAAATGTCACCACAGAAAAGAACTATAGCATGCCATTTGCTTTTCAGGTTTAATCTCCGATAATGATAATGGATTTTAATGTTGTGGTTTATGAAGTTAGGACTGCTCTGCTCTCGGATGGTTGCTGTTCAGTGCCCTGCAGCAAACACCGTAAATCCTGAAAATCCTGTAATGTGTGTGTTGGGGGTGGGGTGGCAGGAGGCATGTCGGAGAGTATTCAACAGCAGTCTCTGACAGTTGTTAGAAGGGACTGTGAAGGCATCTCCTGTCCTCCAACAATCACAAGCCTGGGTGGACTGGCCAATGGTGAAGCTGTGTTATCTGCCACCCTTCCAAGTTTTGGATGCCTCTCCTTGTGCTTAAGAGAGGGGGTCAAAAACAGAAGAACTAGCAGACATCACAGCGAATGAAAATCCTTGACTAACTTCTTCCTTTTCTAAACATTGAGCAAGGGATTTGGCCCTACAACAATGTGCTCGTTAAAATGAGCCCAATGGGGCAATTAAGACCATCATGCTCTGGGCCTAAGGAAAAAAAAGATCAAGAGAATGAAAGTCTTCAGGTAGAATCTGTTTTCCACAATCAAGACAAGTATTTGTCCTAGAGCTCATCTAATGGAGCTGACAATGAAGAAAAAAAAGTTTTCCCAACAGGGCACTTAGCTTTAAGATGCACTCTGGTCTTCGGACTAACCGTCTATGAATGAGAATGCTCCAACATCAACAAAGAGCTGTAAGATAGCACTGGCTAATGACCCTTACACTCAGATGTCCTGAGGTCAAGTGTAGGGACCCACCAGCCTAGGAGGAGGGAGATAAATCACTTGTACTAGGGCAGGCCAAAGGCTACCTCAACAAGCACACCCCCATATAGTTTTTACTGTAATAGCGAAAACAATAACATCTTTGGTTCTTCAGCATTCCAGAAAAGGAGTGCTGAAGTGGCTGAAATTTAACATTCCCACAGCAGTGAGTGATCTGCATTCATTCTCTAAACATTACAACTACTGGCCCAAAGTTATAAGACCCTTTAAGGAGGGGTCCTTAAAAGCTGTCTGATGTCTTTGGCTAAATCTGTTAAATGAAGCCACACTCGTTTGTGTACAGCAATGCCAGATCCCATGCTCCTGACCAAACTTTGTTTTGCATTACTTATAACTTGCAGTAGAAGGTTGTTACGAATGGCTTAACTGAAGAGTGGCATAGCTTTTCTTTAAAAAGTTCACTTGGAAACTACTGTACAGTTCTGTGTGGATTAGCTTGGAAATAAAATGGCCAAAATCCACCATGTGCAAAAGAGCTTAGAGGATTGTAGGAGAACTAGTCATATTCCTACCGCATTTTTGTTTTAATAAAAATAATTACATGGTTTAACAATTTTTTTTAGAAGTTGAACAGAACCCCCGCATCATTTTTTTGTCAGAAATTCTACAGCAGTCATAGACCTGCTTCCCTAGCTCAGCCTTTGTTCTGGACTCCTTTTGCTGGTGGGCAGGTAACTGTATTCTGGGGTGCCAGAACATTTTATGGGCAGCTGCAGAAATAAGAGTGTCAGACTTGGGTGTTGGTCTGATCAGAAACTACACCTGTTGAGCTGGAGGTGTAATGGGGAAGAAAGTAGCAACTGGGAACATATTTTTTGAGAATGTAATGAGTTAGCAGACTAAAAATTCCCTGGAGATTACTCTCAGAAATATTGGGTGAGCAAACTGGTGTAACTAAGGAAATGATTTTTTGAGATGTGATACAGAATCTGAATTGCCCAGACACAGTAAGGCCTTGCCGAGTTTAATTCGGGTGGCTACCAAAAAAAGCAATTACTAGAAAAAGGAATTCAAAGTCTAAACCAATCGTACTAGAGGCATTGAATATAATAACAGAGATAAAAGAATTGGAAGTGGAATCTTTAGAAAAGGCTAGGAGCAAACTACATAGAAAAAAATGGGAACTATAGGAACAATACACGCAGAACAATGTTTTGGAGGAGGAATAGGTTCATAGGTTGGTACTAGGCTATCAGCCCTAGGGCCTATACAAGCCTAGCCATAACAATTCCCTGGCTATTTCTTCCCACACTATTTACTTCCCTGTGAGGTTTAAGGGAAGGCAAGAACTGAATAAGCTATGTAATGTTCGATTGACAATGACCATACAGAAGATTATATGTGATATATAATGTTTGCAACTGAAAATATGTGAATGCAGTTTGTTTTCATTTATATAACTGCATGACTGCCTATGTCATGAATGATAATTCAATAAAGATGTTTCTTGTTTAAAAAAAAAAAAAGAGCTACATCTGTTGTGGACTGAGGAATGTGCCATGCCTTTTTAGGAATAGAAACCACTTCACCAGGGTTTTCTCAAGCTGCGCTGGTAGAACCTCTCAGGATGTTTTACTAACAGAGGTCTTACCAGACAAACTACTGAGCAGACCTACAGACCTTCTACAGAATCCTCTACAGGGAAAACATGAATAGGTCTTCCCCTCTGATGCTTAAGCAGTAGATATTCTCCAAATCTAGGGTCACAGGGGTGGCTTAACAAAGTAAGACACTTTCTTTTGCCAATCATGGGAAAATGAGGGCGAGTCCATGTGATTATTCCTATAAACAGCCTTCCCTGATTTCTCTGGGAGAGGAAGGCTTGAAAAAGATGACAAAACCCTTTTTGAAGCAGATGTTGTAGTGGGAGCTGTATAATGACTGAGATATTTCTGCCTGTTCAACAAGAAGTGGCAAAGTCAAGGCATCAAGAAGAGACCTGTCTACCCTTAAATGTGGTGTTGGCAATGAGGACTAGAACAGTATCAAATGGAACTACTAATGGAGCTTACTCGCTCAACATTAACTGTCAGAGACAACTCAGCTCCAAAAACCCAAGGGCTGTCTGTGTATGTCAAGCCCAGCACAGACAATGAGAAACTTAGCACTGACACCTTAGGCCCTGACATCAGTGTTGATATTAACACTGACCACAATGGTGATGATAGCATCATCATCATCACCGTCATCAAAAAAAAAAAAAAAAGCCCAACATACAGCACCAGCACTGACACTGTAGTGGTTACATGCCCTAATGTTGAGATTTATGCAAATGGATTGAAGAAGGTATCTTTGGGACTAGCACTAAAACCTGCAGTGTTGATGAGGAATTTAGGAGCATCCCAGCATCTGGTGAAAAAGTTGTCCTGGACTTCCTGTCTCCCAAAAGATGGAGCTGTGCTTTGGATAACACAGTGCCTCCTGTGATCTCTCAAGCAGGGCCTCTGCAAATCTATCAATCAATATTGACATGCCTGGGGAGGAGTGGCTCTGCATATAACTAGCAATGAAGCCAGCCACACAAGGTCAGACAAGGGAAGCCTCCTTTTTGACCTAGAAACTAATGATCTGGTTAACTTTTCTGACTTGGCAGCAGCAGCAGCAGCAAACTGAATAGATTCAGAGTAAGCATCTTCAAGCTTTAACCCAATTTCCTACTGGGCTCATTCTATAAATTTACATGCAAAAATAAATGCTGGTGAAATCAGGACAGATGATTCACGTTTGCAATATATATATATATTTTTTAAACAAATGGAATGGTGAAATTGATGCAGGGGAATGCTGCTTAGAGGATGCTGAAGACAAAGCAGTGGAAGATTCGGATGCATTTCTAACAGCTAGAGCTTGATCCTGTAAATAAAGTTTAGCGTGTTCTCTTCTACATTCCACAGATGATTTGGTGAACTCTCAACAAATAGAGAGCTCTTCCCTCAAGCAGTACATGCACATTTTATGCCCATCTTGGGGAGGAATTGTCCTCCTATAGGCACACAGATTAAATTAATTGTCCGTCATCAAGGATACTGAAATCTAAAGCAGTGAAACAAATTAGACAGAAAATCCTTAATTCAAAGAGTAAAGTTTCACTTAGTCAGCTTTTTTTTTTTTTTTAATGGATACAGTGCTTAAAAAAGGGGGTTGGGTGTAGGCTCTGAATGGTACCACAATTCTAAAGTAAAATTTTAAGAATTTTCACCAAAAAAGGGCAGAAAATACATCAGAAGTAAAAATACAAGAAGCAACCTTAAACTGTTAATTAGAAACTTGAAGAACACACACACACAAAAAAAACAAAAAGGGGCACTTCCCATGACTGAACATACACAATGGCAATGAAAGTTTGGAAATGCTAAGGCCTGTGATGCATTATGGAATGAGGAATACTGGCTGGAAGCCTGGAAAAGTTTCACCTGCCAGGTAGGCACTATGCCTACAGGTCTTAATCCTGCTTTTATGGAGGATTGGTTTCCTCGCACCACATGTGTAATTATTACATAATTCCCCACAGAACATGACAAAATCTCTGCAATTACGCATCTTCAAATACTTTGTGAATCTATAGAAAAAAAGGTAAACACTAATTTCCAAATCCTATGCATTTGCTTTTTGTTTCTCAATTACTTTCGTCTGTTCCTTTCCTTGTGTTACTATGTCTATTACTGTTGTCTATAATGTTTGCAAGGTACGTTATCTAATACAGTAACAGCACTAATCAGTTTACGTTACTGGGGGTTTCCCCAAGTCAATCAACCCTTACTGTTGTCATTTTTTTATCTTGCTTGGCTGAGCAATGTCATATTGTGAAGTCTTGACCAGCAGCATATGATCTTGATCTTTCCATGCATTTACTTTCCTCCCTCTGCTTGAATGACCAATTCATGTTTTACTTTGGAGCCACTTTTCACTGCTTCAATTGGCTGTTTGAGGTCTAGCCTAATACATTAAGGTTTATTACAAGCTGATAACAACTCTGCACTATTTTTCTTGCCCTAGACAAGTGTACAGGCCAAGATAATTTATGGTAAGCAAGCTAAGAAAGGCTACATTTTACCTGGGTTTTATGCATCCAAAGTATATTTTCATCAATGTATTGCAATATAACATGCTATTGTCAAAACAGGGCCCACTTTACAGCAGTACTCAAACACTTGAATCTGATCTCTTCCCTAACCATGCCTTAGTTTCTTCATATGGCTCTCCCCTGTTAAATAATGTACTCTTTCATTTGTAAGATATAATCTAGTCCACTAGGACAAACCTTACATACTGCCCTTAACATTATAAATCTTCTTGTAAACATGATGACATTTCATTGACTACAAAACCATTAGTCAATTATAAAAAGGGGAATAAACAGGGATCAAAGAGGGTAACAGTATGCACACACATTTTACAAATACAAAGATGTAATAAAACTAAAAATTCTTAGCAATACAATGCTAATTACTGTATACACAAAACATTACTGTGTCATTATGCAGATTCCATCTGAAGAAACATGATGCTAAAAGTTTGTAGCAAAAATTGTGTGCCCAGAAGTTACGTAAATCTTATGACTGGATAAATCTGTGCCTTTAAGACACAGCATAACATTTTTTTAGGAAATTGTGCAAACTACAGCAGTAGACTTTGGGAGTTATATTTTCCCCAAGCACTTTGGTAACACATCTACAATTAATTTAACAATCTCACTAGACCAAAACAGTATTTGCTCAAACACATAAGTTAACACCACATATTTTTTTCTCATCAAGAGAAAGCCATGTCCCCACCACTGCCTTCCACATTGTAAAGGAAATACCCTGCGCATCTAATTCCAACATATACACATTAACTCTAAGGTCACTGCAGCTCACATTTGGTAAAATATCTCCATGAATCATAAATTCTATTTCAATGCAGACGTCTGCATTCATTGCACGAAAGCTGACAATGCACAAACACAGCTACAGAATGAAATTTCAATCTCATGATTTCCTACCTACAAATGTTGCCTCGTGTTTTATTAATTAATATGAAAGCAGATAAAAAATCTTGACAATCTTTTGTGAAGGGGTGGAAGTACAGCACTGCGTGGGATACAGAAAGGTTCATAGGTAGGTAACTAGGCTATCTGCCCTAGGGCCTATACAAGCCTAGCCAAAAAGGTACCCTGGCTTTTGCCACCCAAGAAAATGGAGCAATAAACTGACTGTTATGGTACAGTGAGACAGTTTAACTAATAGAACTGTTAGAAAATTATGCATACAGAAGTAATTTAAACCACAACCTATCTAATATTACAGTGCATTTTACAACAGGAAAGTTCTGCCTCTCAGAGAAGTGGACTACAATACAAAAGCTGAAAGTAAAATACAATATCCCACACCAAGTTCAATAGCCACAGTGAAACAAAAATCAGTGCAGCTGATTTTTGTTTAAAACATCAAAGATTATTTCCACAATTTTTCTCACTGTTAAATGGCAAAAGTCATTAAGACTTTTTTCCCTTTAAAAATAAATTTATTTTATAATCTTGTATTTGCACTTTTTTTTTTAAACAAAACCCATCCCACACTTACACCACTTTACACTGGCAGCAACTAAACTGCTGCAAGCTTGTCACATTCAAGATTTTAATGTGTTGTGGAGTACTACATTTCAATTCCATCCCTGATGACTCAAAAGTGCGGGGGTAGATCTACCCTTGATGCCTCATTTAAGAGCAGGAAGAGGAACATGGAATGGAGTTATCATTAAACAACAGAATTTTTAAAAAGATTTAACTTTTTTTTTAATGACGACATTGCATAAAAATACTTATCCATGTCATGGCTGTGGGCAATTCATAGTTTTACCCACGATACTGAAGGGGGCTCTATTTTGGTCACTCAGGATGCAACCTAATGAGCAGTCATTCTCATCATGGGTAAAATAAGAATTACTCCATTCCTTGCCACAGTGTACTGTTAATTGCACAGAAAAGTGCAGACAGTGCACCAGTAGAACCATTGAATGCACAGATGAACTCAGAATTTTGTCTACTAGTCTTACTAAGGTCATATAACATTCCATGATTATGAATAATTTGAGAACTGTTGCATGCATATACAAGTTGGAACTATAAAAACACAACTTTAATTCCAGTGGTACAGTGCAGAAAACAGCAGTTTTTGGTGGAAAGAGTAAAAGCTCCTCCACCTTCCCTCATCAGGGCTATTTCTATTGTACTCCCTAAATAATTTTTACCCAGAGTTATTTTAACTCAGAGGTAACAATAATAATTGCTCAACAATGGGCTCAGAATTTTGATTTTCATAATTTCAGCCTTTGGAAACAAAAATTTTCCAATACTTTAATTCTTATTTCTCTTACACTTTTCTTGCAAACATCCCCAAACATGCTTGAGCATGAGTCAAGTTTTCACAAAACCATATATTTCTGGATTATAAAATAAATAAAACAACTGCTAAAATACTATGCTAATACTGTGCTGTACACATTTCTACGGCTTGAACTGTATAAATGTAACAACTAAGCTGCTGGTAATTCTATCATAAGAGACCCGTATTTTCCTCAGGGTTCTGAATTTCACTCTTAAAACATAAAAACTTTAAAAAAATGACATGGCCCTATATGGGCAGTGCTCTTGGACCATTTAACTTATCAGCTCTATTCATACTTCATAAAGATGCGACCTGCTATGTAACATTTTCCAAATCTTTAGACATCAGTCAGTGCATACAATGGAATTTTGGCAACTGCTTCACAGATTTGGCCTTGCTAAATAACTCCACATTCACAAGTAAAACTAGCATCTGAAAAACATAAATAATGCACAAGTGCCTCTGAAGTCCTTCTTATATTACAAATTTCTACATATAAATCCATCGACAATCTACTAGAATCCTATGGCTGGTGGTAAAAGAGCTTCAAAAGTAAAGAACACACAGTTTTTAAGAGTTGTTGGGAGGGGCTGGAAACTTTTTAAAGCACCTTCTGAAATATTATTCAGCAGCATGTCTATGAAACCTAAATGCACTGGTTTCATTAAGACACAGACTAGCCTAGGGCTTTGTAACATTAGAAATATGAAAAAAAATTGCAGAAAGAAAACCTGTCAGTTTATGCCCCAGATGAATGCTAAGCTCTAGATCTGGTGTTAAGGCTCAAAAATATTTTCTTTGTCCACGCTATTGTTTCCAGGCAGATTGGCTGGTGGCAGATGCTGCCAAATGAAATGCGTTAACACATTCCATTTGCTGGCATCAACAGTTACAGTACACTGATAAGTTATTAGATATTTTAAAGATTCACACAGTCTACAAGTGACTTTCTTGCTCTAATATACATAATATATACACGCACCTTCACTCACATACACACACACACACACGCACGCACACACTGTTTACATTTGCACTGTGTCTGTTCTGTTTGACAGGCAGACTGAAATGTTCTGTTACCTCCAATAAAGACTGTTAATAGTGGGACCCAGGAAAGGCCTGCAGTTCAAAAATAAGGTTCAAACCAACAGGTTGTTACAATCTCTTCAATTAAAAATTCATCTAAAAGGAGGCATAGCTAGCTCACTGCTGGATGTCACCATTGCCTGTGCAGCAAATGGCACTAAGTGCAGCTTGCCCAAAATGAACCCAGTCCTGTTCAGCTACATCAGCAACAAATCAGTGTCAAGCAAAGTACATAGTGCGCAGTGTATCCTGATGAACCTGAACAGCTTTGGCTAGGGCCTGTTGATCTCTGCCGTTACTCTGACCAGATGTGTGACTTCCTTCCGCACTGAAAGAGATAAACAAGAAAAGGATTAAACCTGAAGCATTTCCATCTATAATCAAAAGGCAGCACACAGGTAGTCTAATTTATGACAACATTTTACTTTAGGACGAGTTAAGGAAACCAGACTGCATGCAACAAACAGAAGTGTCAATTAACAAGAAAATACCAGACTTTCTAGTAATAAATAAATCTGTGGAAAAAAATGTTCATGCAATTCTAAACTCAAGATATGGATTTCACAGTCTTCTTGTGATGTTCAGCATAAAAAACAAAAGTATCAGGACTTTTTTTTTAATAAAGCACATGATCATATCACCCTAAATCTACCTGTTTCTTTTACTATGATTAGTGCTTATGAAGAAACAATAAGCTGCTAGCATTGCCAATAACTAGTCCCCAAAAATACAATTAAATCAGCATTTATTAAAAAAAAAACACAGAAAATTCATTGAAGGATAAGCGCTTTCGTCACAATGACTTCATCAGAACAAACAACTGTTGTAAGGATTCTCATTTTATACAGTTAATAAATCATATGACCCAAGCAATTAAATTTTAAAAGAACAGTCATAAACATTTCATGTGGGAAACTTTAGAATGTAAAAAGCTGTGAAAATATAAACCTATATAATACAAAAATACAAATTGATATTCTAACTACTTTAAAATTTATACAATTAAATAGTGTAAAACTAAGAAAAAACTTAATAACTTTTATACAGTTGAATAATGTAAAACTAAGGGAAAACGGAGAGGTTTCTGTGTCATAATTTACAAGCCCTAAACCTTAATTCTGGTTTGATACTAATAGCATCATTTAACCCTGGATATTCAGCAGCATTTAACCTTAGTTGCCATTTAGTTTCAGCCCTTATTAATGTATTTTTCCAATCCCCTCCTCTGAAATCCACCTGTACAACTTCCAGTATACCAAACTTAAAACTATGAAGTGGGTTCTCTTGAATATGTTTAAATAGGGTGTTTTTTTCGTCCTTCCTATTAATACTGTAGCAATGATCGTATATCCTACGATTTAATTTTCTTTCCGTCTTGCCAATGTAATAACAAGAACAGGTATTACAACTAGCAAGATAGACAACACCTGAAGTGACACATGAACCAAATACAAAATTTACGTCAATGTCATAAGGGCCTAAACTAACCGTGGGATTTTCATTAATGTGGAGGTGGATTTCAGAGGAGGGGATTGGAAAAAGAAATTATTGAGGGCTGAAACTAAATGGCAACTAAGGTTAAATGCTGCTGAATATCCAGGGTTAAATGATGCTATAGCATCAAACCAGAATTAAGGTTTAGGGCTTGTAAATTATGACACAAAAAACTCTCAGTTTTCCCTTAGTTTTACATTATTCAACTGTATAAAAGTTAAGTTTTTTCTTAGTTTTACACTATTTAATTGTATAAATTTTAAAGTAGTTAGAATATCAATTTGTATTTTTGTATTATATAGGTTTATATTTTCACAGCTTTTTACATTCTAAAGTTTCCCACATGAAATGTTTATGACTGTTCTTTTAAAATTTAATTGCTTGGGTCATATGATTTATTAACTGTATAAAATGAGAATCCTTACAACAGTTATTTGTTCTGATGAAGTCATTGTGACGAAAGCGCTTATCCTTCAATGAATTTTCTGTTTTTTTTTTAATAAATACTGATTTAATTGTATTTTTGGGGACTAGTTATTGGCAACGCTAGCAGCTTATTGTTTCTTGGTCGTCGCGCTGCTTTTGGCACCATCTACTTTTTTCTATCATTAGTGCTTATCCTTATGATACAAAACCCAACTTGACAAAATAATACATAGACATTAATTTTTCACAACAGCTAAGAAATATGCACATTTAAGACAGACTCCTTCCCACACAGGGCGTGGAGCGATGAGGATTCCCCCATTCCTGGAGTCCAAACAAATTTGGCTGAAATACTTTTCAATCAGCAATAATCACAGAAGTACTAGCAGTTAGTTCAGAGTTATTAATCTGCTTCCTGTTGTATAGTGTTCGATTTCCTCAGCCTTCATTAGCCCAGTGTGCACCACTGTGCAAGTCACTAAACCATGCATTGTTTTGGGGCAACTGGGAAAACTGGACTAAGTTCTCAATAGTCTCCTGGACTGCATGTCTACTAACTACCCAAGAAGCCTTTGAACGAGCCTTTTTACCATTGCTTGGAAAGTCTGCCAAGTTCACTGAAAACTGGAGTAGAGGCTTGTCATATAATTTCTTTCTACCAAAGGCAAGGAGACACACTAACCACATGCAGAAGCCATACATTATAGAACATACGGTAAAAAAAAAAGTCACCAGAGGATAGTTTTTGCGAACATGATTTTCATAGCAGAAAGAAGTTACTACCTGCTGCAGCAGCATTCTTTGTAAACAGTACAGCTGTGTGTCACTGGCTCACTATAACATTACGTATTCAAAGAGAAAGACTCTGGCAGCAATAAAACATCTGTTTTCCTATTAACTTTGTTCATCCTTAAGCACTTCCTTCAAGTATCACAGTAAAATTGACTTCCAGAAGGCCTTACGCTGCAGTGGTACAACACACCTCTTCCAGTGAGAAACAGTAACTGAAAATAATCCCATTGAAGTGTGAACTTTTAAATGAGCATATGTTACTGACAGAAAAGAAATTAAGAAAACTGTCACTGTAATTAGCCTTGTACAAATGTACTGTCACTCTTCAAGGAGTATTCTTAAATTATTTATTTATTTTATATTTGTTGACTGGGCTAATTTAGCTGGATACATGTCCATTTTCAGTAGAGGCCCGAGGAGAAAAGCTCCAAGCATAAGTAAATTACAGAATACAAAATTAAAAAATGGCGAGATTCCAATACATTAGAGAGCAAAAAATGGCTGGAAAACAAATAAATGTTATTTTGTGAACAATAGTACAGAGTCTTGGCATAGGGTTAAGAAAAGTACAGTTTTGTACCTACCATAAATGTAGATGTTCGAGTGTATACCCTGCTGCAGTCATCACACTTGGGTTATCCTGCGGTCAGGCGGTCCCGCAGTCGGCCCGAATTCCAAAGTCTTGGTCCGGCGTCGGTTGCTGTCGCTTCTTCCCTGACGTCAGTGCGCCAGGGGTATGAGAGGCATCTGACACCATTTTCTTCAGTATTTCTTGCCCCAGATGTCAGGTGCCCCCCCCCAAATGGTGATCAGTAGATAGTACCAATAATAAAAAGGGTAGCATAAACAAAAAATGCCCCCAGCTATAAGAAAATACACCACAAAGGTTGTAACAGATTTTAAAGGTACAGAAAAGTCTTAGTTAGGTCAGAGGGGATGGAGGGAGGGTAACCTGGACTGCAGAATGGTATACACTCGAACATCTACATTTAAGGTAGGTACAAAACTGTACTATGTTCATCGTGTTACCCTGCTGCAGTCATCACACTTGGGTAGAATCCCAAAGCTAAGGTTGGGAGGTGGAGTCAAACAGGGTTAGAGGAGGCTAGAAGGCCCTGCAAAACTGCAGTGGCGAAGCCAGCTCTAGTCTTAGAGTAAAGTGGTAAGTGGTAATGTTTGGTGAAGGTGTGTACTGAACTCCAAGCTGCAGCTTCCAGAATATCCTTGGTTGGCACCCCCCTGAGGAAGGCTGTAGATGCAGCTGCTGCCCTGGTAGAGTGGGGCCTTATGCTAGCAGGAACTGGTTTTCCATGGTGGGTGTAGCAAAAACGTATGCAATGTCCTATCCATTTGGAAATGGTCTGTTTTGAGATAGCCTTTCCTTGTGATGCTGTAGCATAGGATACAAAAAGCTGGTCAGATTTTCTGAAAACCTTAGTTTTATCCAAGTAGTAACGCAGCTGCCTGTGAATGTCCAAGGAATGTAGGAGTCCTTCTACTTTGATCTGTGGATTTGGAAAGAAGGTGGGTAAATGGATGGTTTGATTTAGAGCCACACTGGATACCACCTTAGGTATAAAGGAGGGGTTAGTTCGTAGAGAAACTCTGTCTTGATGAAAAATGAGGAAAGGCTCTACTGCCATTAGTGCATGAAGCTCTGAAACTCTTCTCGCTGAAGTAATTGCTAGCAGCAGGGCAGCCTTCCATGATATAAACTTTAAGTCAGCTGAGAAAGCTGGCTCAAAAGGAGGTAGCGTAAGTTTTTCCAGAACAAAGTTGAGGTCCCAAGTAGGTGTTGGTGCTCTCCTGGGAGGCCTAATGTTTTTGGACCCTCTGAGAAACTGCCTTAGGAGTGGATGTGAAAATAAGGGAGGATCCGTGTTGTAGTGAGCTGAAATAGCCGAGGCGTGGATTTTAATAGATGAAAAAGAAAGCCCTTTGTGTAACATCTCAGTTAAATATTGCAGAATCTGAGGTATGTCAGGCTGAAGGGTATTTTGACCTTAAGCTTGGTTCCAGGTGCAAAACCTTTTCCATTTGTCTGAGTAGGCTTTCCTGGTGCTGGGCCTCCTGGCCTCCAGAATAACATCCATAACAGCTTGTGAGAGAGGAGCTGGCTGGTTGCTTAGGTGATCTGCCATGCAGCCAAGTTTAAGGTTTTGAGCTGGCTGCGTAGAATCTGATTGTCTTGCTGTGTGAGCAGATGGGTAAATTTGTGGTAGAATCCATGGTGGGCCCTGGGCCATATTCCTTAATAGTGGATACCAGTGCTGGCGTGGCCAGTCTGGGGCAATGAGTATAATTCGGGGTCTCTCCATCCTGACTTTCAGCAGCACCTTTGTGAGAAGGGATATTGGAGGAAAGGCATATACTGTCAGCATTTTCCAACTGAAAGAGAGTGTGTCCACTTTCCAAGCTTGATGGTGAAAAGTCCTTGTGCAAAATTTTGTTAGTTGTTTATGTCTGGGAGCCCCCATTTTTTTGTTATCATTGCAAATACTTGTGGATCCATGATGTTTCTGCTTAGGTCGTCTGCCAATGTGTTCTTTTTTCCTGGGAGGAATTGAGCTTGTAATTGAACTTGGTAAGCCAGTGCTGTGTTCCACAAGGTCATTGCTTGCCTGCATAGAGGGTAGGAGTGTGTACCCCCATGCTTGTTTATGTACCACATTACTGTGGTGTTGTCTGTCTTTACGATAAGCTGTCCTGGATGTAAGAGGTCCTTGAAGGCTGTCAGAGCATTTTGTACAGCTAGCATTTCTTTTTGATTGATGTGCAGATCCCTTTGATCTGCAGTCCATATGCCTTGAATGCACCGTCCTGCCATGTGTGCCCCCCAGGCATAGTCCGATGCATCTGTTGTCATAGTTTTCCTGGCTGGGGGTAAGGTGAAAGGCTGACCCTTGTTGAGGTGACATGCCTGTGACCACCATAGAAACTCCTGTTGAAGGCAGAGAATGAGAGGCATCACTGTTTCCAAGCTGTGGCTGTGTTGAGTCCATACGCTTTTTAGGTACCATTGTAATTTCCTCATATGCAGTTTTGCAAATGGTATTAGTAGTATGCAAGATGCAGTGAAGCCCAAGGCCTGCAGAATTTTTCTTGCAGGGAGTTGGGTCTTTGTTGCCATTGTTCTGAAGTACTGAGTTAATTGTAGTTGTCTGTCTGGCGTCAGACAAGACATCTGGGCCGTTGTATTCAAGCTGGCACCCAGGAATGCCATATTTTGTGAGGGCACTAGTTTTGATTTCTTTTCGTTTACTGTGTACCCTAGGCAACTTAGAAGATGTTTTACAAAAGCCAGGTGTTGTAAGAGAATGTCCTTGCTTTCTGCTTGGATGAGGCAGTCGTCCAGGTATGAGTATATTTGAATTCCTCTTTGTCTGCAGTATGCAATTACTGGTGCCAGGCATTTTGTGAAGACCCTGGGCGCAGTAGATAAGCCAAAGGGCAGTGCAGAGAATTGGTAATGGGTTGAACCTGCAATGAAACGGAGGTATCTTCTGCAATTTTGTCTGATAGGGACATGCAGGTACGCCTCCTTGAGGTCCAACGTTACTAGCCAAGCTTTCTTGCCCAACATGGGAAGAAGCTGCTGTAGTGTTAGCATCTTGAATTTGGGTACTTGCAAGAAGGTGTTTAAAATTGAAAGGTCCAGAATGGGTCTCCAAGCATGGTCCTTTCTGGGGACTAGAAAGAGCCTTGAGTAAAATCCTTGGCCTTGCTCCTGTGTAGGTACTAGATGAATGGCTCTCATGTCCATGAGAGCTGTAATTTGTTTTTGTGCCTCTGCCCATTGATTTTGTGGCAGATTTGGCATTTCTTTTATCCTTGGCAAGGAGTGGAAATGGAATCTGTATCCTTGAGAGATAATGTCTAGGACTCAGTTGTCTGCAAAAAGTGCTAATTTTCCTCCCAAGGGAGCTGCCAAGAAAGTTTTGCTTGGCAGTTTGAGGTTTAAGTCATTGTGTTTGCCTTCTAGTAGTTTGGGACCTGTCTTCTCCTCCCTTCTATGTTGCAGTGCCCCACTGGCGAGATTTGTAAGGAATGTGTGCTTGTCCTCTGCCCCTTGGATGCCTGTATTTACTCCTCTTTGGTCTGTCAGAAGCTGGAAAGGACCAATTTTTTGTTGGCCAATTTCTGCTGAAGCGTGGGGGCTGTACCTGCAAGAAATCTTTGACCGTCTGCATAGATTTTGCCTTATCCTCCATTTTCTTTAAAACCTCCTCTGCTTTAACCCCAAATAAGACATCCTGCTGTAAGGGTGCATCTAGTAAGTTTGCTTTAACATCATCACGCAGAGATTGTTCCTTTAACCAAGCATGCCTACGTATAACAGACCCAATAACAACTGCTCTAGAGGAAGCTTCCAAGGCATCAAAACCACATTGTAAAGTATGTTTGCCCACCTGTTCAGCTGCATGCAACAGATCCTGCATTTCCTTGAATTCAGACTGTTGAGGGTGCGTGCCCATCTTTTGTTTTATTTGAGACATTAGGAATTGCTGGTTTTTAAGCATGTGAAATTGACAATTTAGTGCTCTCATACCTAGAGTAGCTGAGGTGTAAACCTTCTTCCCCCACCTATCTAGTGCTCTGGAGTCCCTTTCAGAGGGTGCAGGATTTTTAGCCATAGAAGCCTTAGCCCCTTTGCGACCCTGGGAGATTGTCTCTGGATCAGCAACAGGGCTTTTGTATAGGAATTTGTGAGAGTCAGGCACTCTATAGTATCTATCTGGTTTGGCTGGAGCAGGAGGCAGAGAATCTGGATTTAGACTAGATTCTAAGAAAACATCATCCACAATGTCTAAAACTGGGGGGATAGCAAGTGGTCTGTGCTGGTGGAGTAAAAGAAACTCTTGGAGCCTTTTCTTTGAGTCGGAGTAGTCCTGACATTCCCAGTGGAAATGTTCCCTCATGGTATGTAGGGTTTCCCCAAAGGAATAATCTTCAGGGGGAGAAGCTGAGGGAATGGAGTCTTCAGCATCAGAATCTTCATAAGGGGGAAAGGAGTAATCCTGTTCCTCAGAGGAGCCTAAGGAAACAGACACTTGATCAGAGGAGGCATAATCCTCCTCTTGTCTAGGCCTTTTGTCGGGGAGGGGGGCTGGGAACCCCTGATCAAAGAAATCAAATCTTCAGCCATTTTAAGCATCTGTTTCTTAGGCATAGGGCCTTGTCCTGGAGACTGAAGTGTAGTCTTTTTTGGTTTTAGAGGAGTCTTAAGCTTAGCATAAGATTTTATGGTGAGAGTAGTCGGTCTGATGACACCTTCAGAAACCGAAGGTGTTTCTACAGCACTGGCTTCTCCTTCTGCAATGTCATCGGTAGGGCCTAAAGAAAATGGCTGCGTCGGCCAAGAACTCTCTGCTGGAGAATCCGAAGCGGTTGGGGATCCAATTCAGCGGTAGCCAGGGGATGCGTAGGCGCCTCACTGAAAACCAGAGAACCGGTGACCGGCCCAGCCGAGGCCTCAGAGTCTGGCTTGGGTCTAGGCTGCCTTTCTTTATCTTTGCGTTTTTTTATGCACGCCGGTAGTCGGTTGCTCTAATGGCATAATGTAATTAAATTTCCTACCGAAGTAGTGTCGTGCAAAATCAAAGCATTGCTTTATAGTTTGCTTATTGAACCTAGCACAAAACCGACAACCAGTGACATCGTGGTCTGGGCCTAGGCAAGGTATACAAAAAGAATGAAAGTCCTTATGAGGTATTTACTTCCCACAAGAAATGCAACTGTTAACTTTTTCTGACATCGGACAGAGGCAAGAAAAGGTTCCCCAATGGGGTACTTAGCTTTGAAGACTTCGGACTGAAACTCGATTTGAAAATCTCAGGTGTCGGCCGACCGGCACTTGCGAACTGCTTCTGCTTCGGGCACCGCATGGCAAGAAAGACCGAAGAAAATGGCGTCAGATGCCTCTCGTATACCCCTGGCGCACTGACGTCAGGGAAGAAGTGACAGCAACCGACGCCGGACCAAGACTTTGGAATTCGGGCCAACTGCGGGACCGCCTGATGGCGGGATAACCCAAGTGTGATGACTGCAGCAGGGTAACACGATGATCATCAATCAAGTACAAAGTCTTTAGTAGGTTTCAGGTACAATCAAGCACAAGTTTACACAATATCTGAAAATTATTATTCATTAAGTGAAAGGAGGAGAAAGAGAAAAGGCAGGAAAACACAAGTACTAGTATAAAGTTAGCTTCTATTGATTAATGCTGCAGAGGGGCCATAGCCCAGGAGGAAGGGGTATAGCAAGAAGAGAAATAACAGGATAAGTATGATTCCAGTCAGGCTTAGAGCAGGGACAAAGCCAGTGTATTTTTAGATGTTCTCTGAGATGTTTCTTGAAGAGTGGTGTAGATGAGAGAGAAGTGAGCGTTCTAGGAAGCTTGTTCCAGATTCTGACCACAACATTGGTAAAGAGTGAGTCCCCAGCTTTGTTATTAGATTTAATGTTGGCAATTAGTAGCTTATTAGTTGAGCATAGTGTTGTAAGATTTTTATATGGGGAGATCAGGTTAGAGAGGATAGGGGTATTAGTAGGGTGGTGGTAAAGGATTTGTTTTGTGTGATCACAAGTTGATTATATAGTAGTTGGTTTTGTAGTTCTGACCATCCGAGTTGTTTAAGGTTGAGACAGTGGTGGGTTCTATAAGGGGAGCCAGTGGCAAATCTAACCATATTATTATAGCTAGTTTCAAGCTTGGTAAGACTGGGCTTTGTATTTGGTAAGATTGGGCTTTGTATTTGGTTCCTGTGTTCCTCCATTTTCTTGTGTGGCCAGAGGTAGTTTCTTTGCTCGCCAGTGGGAGTGGGGAGTACTGAGCTGCTTGTTTGTCCTCAGAGGAGTGGTTAGAGACAGCAACTAGTAATTCGTTGGCCATTTTGGGTCATTTCCTGTTTTTTCCAGCCCCCTGCTATAAAGCACACGTTAGCGCGATTTAGCGCGGAGTTGCCACTGTTGCACACAAGAGCAGCGGGGGTTAAACAAGGTTAAACTATTCGGGCTACCTAAATTCCACTCTTCAATTTTTCCCTTAAAACTACCTTCCTCGAACTTTACTGCTGATCTAACCAGCGTATCCTATAACTAAAAAGTTCATCTCTACTTGATTCCCAAGTAGACTATTCTCTATCTGTAAAGCCTAGCACTTGCTCCTACAGTACTTTCACCTTGATAAAGCACTCGTATTATAGATAGTACTTCATCAGCCTAGAACCCACATCCCCCGGAGTCTTTTGTAAGTTTTTTATCTATTCCTTCTAGCATGTCGAGAGATCAGTTGCTAGTGTCCTCTTCTGCTCAGCTGGTGAACCTGGGAATATTTAGGCAATGTTAAAATTGCCTCATGTACACAGACAACCCTCTCCTTCTCCCACAAAACACAAATACATGCGAGAGATGCAACTATACAGCCAAACTGGAGGCCGAGCTCTCTCAACATAAGACTGGCAAGACCAGACAGGAGGAGAAGGGTACCACACACACCCAGTCTCACATAGTACTATCAAAACCTCAAATCTTACACATAAACACACAAAGACATACTCGGAGGCTCTGATCAAAAATCTACCAAAACAGCAGAGGCCACCAAAGCAGACACCCAAACAACCACCACCTCAAGACACAACACATGCAACACATAAACCACACAGTCAGTGTGCTAAACAGTCACAGCCCTTAAGGCCAAACACAATGCCAGACACACTCGTCATTGGTGACTCCATAGTCAGACACACTGACGTCCCGCTGACCAGATTGAGTAAGGAAAAGGTCACAGTAAGCTACCTGTCGGGCGCTAGAATCCGCCACATAACGCAAGCACTCAGGTCCCTCAACAGCAGGTACAAGTACGACTCAGTCATTGTCCATGCTGGTGTAAACGACCTGAGACGTACCTCCTTGGACTACATGAAAAGAGACATTGAGGAGCTCTCTGATTATGTAGCCCAGGCAGGTATGACCCTGACCTTGAGCAGTATCCTACCTTCACCAAGAATGATGCCACAATACGAAGATAAGATGATCAGCTTTAATAATTGGCTTAAACTCTGGTGTCATTCAAAGGGGATCCAATGTCTGTCTGCCTGGGATGACATGCTGGACAAGCCACGCTGCTTCGAGGGACGGCTTGCACCTGTCACCCTGGGCTTCCGGATATTGGCAAAGGCTCTTGCCACCCCTATAGTGCCTTTTTTAGGCAAGGCTCAAATTCTAAACCTACCAACTAGAACACAAAAAGGAAAAACTAAGGGTAATGCTGCTCAATGCCAGAAGTCTCAACCTCAAGATGCACGCACTCGAGGCCCTTCTCAGTATGGAGAACATCAATGTCTGTGCTGTGACTGAAACCTGGTTCAAGGCTCCTGAGAGCACCCCAGCACTATCAGGTTTTACCTCATACCATGCGTTCCGGCCCCAAAATCCGGACATCACCAAGAAAGGAGGGGGGGTGTCCATATTCATCAAGGACACCCATACCTCAAGGTTGGTGGCAACGCACGATGCATCGGAGACCATCCAGGTGCAATTAACCATAGGCAAAACTGCTCTGCAACTTGTAGCATGTTACAGGCCACCCTCTCAAACTCAGGAAACTCACATAGCATTCCTGAAAACACTGGTGGGGATAAATGCATCTCCAAACACCATCATACTAGGTGACTTCAACTACCCTAATATAGACTGGGATCACTACTCAAGCCCAAACACTCTAGCCCAAAGATTCCTGGAGTTCATAAACTCAAATGCCATGGAACAACTAGTCACCATCCCCACAAGAGGTGAAAACATACTTGACCTCATCATCACGAACATGGGATCACAATGTTCAACACCGGAAGTATACCCCTCACTGGTGAGATCAGATCATAAACTAATCTCACTGGAGGTCCTCATCCCGCCCCCACCTGAGATAAAAAAGACCACAGTGAAGAACTTCTCAAAAGCCGACTTCACACTTCTAAAGACTAGTGTGGTCTCCTTTAAGGCCCCCGAGCCGGCGGTAAACATTACCCAAGCCGCTGAATCACTTACAAACGCCTTCTACCAGCACCTACAGGACTGCATGGATCAGGCAATCCCAAACAAAACAAAGACTCTTTGTACCAAAGGCAAGCGTCCAGTCTGGTGGACCCCAGCCATAAACAAGCCCTACAACAAAAGGAGGAAGCTACTACAAGATAGAGCAAAATCCTTAAAAGGTAAGACACCTTTGATCACTATAAGTAAAAAACTAAGAGCTCTCATAAAATCATCCAAGGCAAATTTTGAGAGAAAAATTGCTAAGGACTCAAAAGACAATCATAAGGCCTTCTTTAGCTATGTTAGAAACCTGGGAGGAAACTCCCAGATATGCTCAGAATTAGTTCAAAATGATGTGAAAATTACTGAACCTACAGACATTGCCAATATACTGGCTGACAGGTTCAGTGCAAACTCCCCCTCCCAAAAGGAGAGATATCTATACCAGAGGATTGTAGCCCCCCAAACATCTCTAACGCCCAGGTGAGAACTGCTCTCTCTAAGGCGAAAAACACAGCATCCATGGGACCGGATGGTGTCCCCGGCTGTGTGCTCCACGAACTCAACGAGGAACTAAACCCACAGTTAGGACAGTTGTTTAATCTTAGCCTCACCTCAGGATACGTACCCAAGGAGTGGCGCACGGCAACTGTGGCCCCACTTCACAAAGGCGGTGCCTCCACCGACCCTGGAAATTACCGTCCCATCAGCTTGACAAGCCTGATCTGCAAAGCCATGGAGAGGATCATAATGGAACTCATAAATAAAGACATAGGGAACTTGCAGACTTTGGATCCAACCCAGTTTGGCTTTGTCAAAGGCAGATCATGCCTTTTAAACTTGGTCGACTTTTTCGAAACAGTCACCAAGGCCATTGATGAGGGAAAGGCAGTCCATACAGCCTACCTCGACCTGGCAAAGGCTTTCAACACTATACCCCACTCAGGTATCATCGAAAAACTCATCAGCTTAAATGTAAACCCATACATCACAAGATGGGTTGCAAACTGGCTAAGTGACAGAACCCACAGGGTCAGAGTTGCTGGCGCCATGTCAGACTCAAAGCCTGTCACAAGTGGGGTCCCACAGGGCTCAGTCCTGGGCACACTCTTGTTCGGCATCTACTTTTCTGAAGTACAAGCAAACACAGGAGGGTTATGGCTGACAAAGTTTGCAGATGACTGCAAACTGGGCGCCATAGTCGAAAACACATCTGACACAGATATCCTTCAGAAGGGTCTCACAGAAACGGATAACTGGTGCCAGAGCCATGGCCTAAAGTTAAACGCCAAGAAATGCATAGTCATACCCTTCGGGAAAAACAAGGTTACCCCTAGCTACCATATAGGTGGCAATCCACTGAGCACAGAAGAAGTTATCAGAGATCTGGGGACTCAGGTGGACAGTAACCTATCGTTTGACACTCACGTTGCTAAAGTAGTTAGGAAAACCTTCTACATTGCCCACCTGATCATGAAGGGATTCACATCTAGATCAGGGGAGGTCATCGTCTCCCTGTACTCATCACTCATCAGACCAATGATTGAGTACAATGCTCCATTCGGAATGTATCTGACCCGACACCTGCAGCAGCTGGAAAGGCCCCAAAAGTTCCTCACCAAAAGGATAAAGGGTCTCAAAAATATGTCTTATGCTGCCCGACTGAAAGAACTTCAGCTCTATTCAGTCGCTTACTGCCTGTTCAGAGGTGACCTGTGCCTGACATACAAGGCCATGTCAAACCCAGATTTGATGAACATGCTTCACCTCAAAAAATCTAGATCCCTCAGAACTACAAGGGCGGGAGACTTAAACCTTGACATGGTCATTAATAGGACATGCTGGAGGGACAGATTCATCACCCAAAGACTCCCTATGCTGTGGAACAAAATCCCGGTACATGTGAGGCAGAGCACCTCGCTGGCCATGTTCAAGAGAAATCTTGACCAATGGATGGGAGATCGCAGATATACCCCAGGGATTACCTCAGTGTCTCTGCTTGACAGAGGCACAGCAAAACAATGGGCATAGTTTTCTTCAAACTAAAGGGATGGCGAAAGCCACAAAAACTCTGGGCTAGGCTTATAAATGCCCTTGGGCAGATAGCCTAGTACAAACCAATGAACCAATGAACAATATGGCAGAAGCATAGAATATGGTAGAAGTGAGATGAGTCTGGGCAATGGTGGTTCTAGCTAGTGGTGTAAGGAAGGGTTTGATTCTATTCAGGGAGCCTAATTTTTTATTGACAGTTTTTATAGTATTGTTGATATGGTCATCATAGCTGAGGTTATGATCAATGGTTATGCCCAGGAGATGTGCAGTAGGATCAGGGGAAATACAAGTTCCATTATTAGAGGTAATTGTGAAGTGGATCTGTGGAGATTTTTGGGTGGGAGTAAAAAGTAATAATTTAGTTTTTTTGGGGTTAAGGAAGAGGCAATGATGGGTGAACCACTTTTCAACAGAGTTAAATACAGTTTGAGTAAGGGTCTAGAGAGAGGTTGATGACTTCGCAGTACAGATTAAAGTAGAGTCATCAGCGTATTGTATACAGGTGGCTTGAGGAAAAACAGTATGGAGATCGTTAATAAAAATGGAAAAAAGAAGAGTGCCTAGGATAGAGCCTTAAGGGACTCCAATGTTCACGGGGAGGGGTGTGGAAAGATTATTGTCCCAGAGCAATGCTTGTTGTCCATTTTCTAGATAGGATTTAAACCAAAGAATTGCTTGTGGGTCAAGAGATTGGGCTTTTAACACATTGATAAGTAAGTTATGGTTGACCATATCAAAGGCTTTTGATAGGTCAATAAATAGAGCGGATGAGAGAGGGTTATTGTTTCGATTCCTGTTTATACAGTCAGTAAAAGTTAGCAGGGCAGTAGTAGTGCTATGAAAGGGCCTAAAGCCGTGCTGGCAGTTGGCAAGTAAATTATTGTGGAGTAGGTGTTGAAGTAGTTGATGGTGAATACATTTTTCTGTTATTTTGGCCAGTGGAGAGAGTAGTGCAATTGATCGGAAGTTGGAGATATCAGTGGATGTACCTCCTTTATGCAAGGGGATAATATGGGAGACTTTCCATATGGAAGGGATGGTACCTTCTGAGATTGTTCTGTTTATAAGGATGGATATGGGATATGCTATGACTTTGGCAGCTATTTGAAGGTATTCTGCTGGCAGGCGGTCAGCAGAAGGGGTGCAAGGTTTGAGTTTTTGAAGGGGTTTGCAGATAAAGGATGTTGGCACAGGCTGTATATGGAAGGAGGGAAGTGAACTATTTGTATATTGTAAAGGAGAGGGGGTAATGGGCGTTAGTGTTTTTGCTAGAGTCTGAATAGCTTCAGTGAAGTAATTGTTAAAGGCATTGGCTATTTGCATAGGACTATTATGGGGAATAGAGCATGGGGTTGGAGTTCTAGCCTGTCCTGGTTTGAGAAGTTTATTAATGCCTGACCAAAACTTTTGAGGGTTTTTAGAGTATGATTGCTGAAGGTGGGAATAATAGTTTTTCTTGTCTAAGAATGTCAATGTCCTTTTTGGTAGCATTTCTTAACTGTTTAAAGTATAGGTGGTCTGCGGAGCTCTTAGAGGCTCTCCATTTGGCCCATATTTTGTTCCGTAGGAACAAAAGTACAACAGATAGGCAAATTTCCAAGCAGTGTGTCCCCATTAGAGACAAACTATGGAGATTTTGCAAGACTGTTCTTTCATACCCAGCTCTGCTCCTAAAACATCTACTAATATCTGGCAAAATGGCGAGAGACATATTTCATGCTGTAACTGCAAATTACTTTGCTACAGACTTTTGAAGAAACTAGATGCGAAAGCCATGCTTGAAGAGTGACATTCTATAACTCCTGTCAAAGTAGGGTCAGGGTATGGTGTCATCTCTCTCTCTCTTGATTCAGTGTCACTTTCCTACCTTCTTTAACAGTCATGCTGGACTGCTGCAAGTTTTCTCACACTGAATCCATCCCTCTATTTGCTGGACATCCTTGTTTCCCCCCTTGCTTTCTTCCTGTCTCTCCCAAATCTTCCGCAAACCAGCTTCTGCTTTCCTCCACATGTCCAAACCACCGTAGTTAGGTCTCTCTCTGACCTTTTCTAAAATTGGAGATACTATTGCTTCTGCACTGTCATCACTTCTTCATCTGTCCCATAGTGTGCACCCTACCACTTACTTTCAGTCACTTCATCTCCGTCATGAATAGCATCCTCGGCTGCACTGCCTGGTTTCTACACCACACAGTAGTACTGGTTTTGCCACTGTTTTGTACACCTTACTTTACACTTCTGTGGCATTTTTCTGTCGCACACTACCCCTGAAGCCCAGTAAAGGGTGGCTGCAGTCACTTTGATTCTAGCCATGACCTTCTCATTCAAACTTCCCTTCGAAAGCTGAAACTGTTTTTTTGCATATTTTTCTTGCACTGAAGTGGAAAAAAATCTGATGAATACATATATTATTCTTTGTCCTGTCAACATTAGCTCTGAATGGTGTGTGTGTGTAACAAAAATATTTAAGTCTTCTCTTTTATCTTACTACCTAGTGTACACCAGGCAGAAGAGATGCAAATTTATCCGAAGAATATCAAGATGTAAGGGTGAGATTCAACCTGCTGTATCCAGTTGTCTTTTGAAAATTTTTTTCCAGAATGATCAAAGACATTTTTTGATGCAGAATAATCTAAGGAAGAAAAAAATGTTTATCCAATAAAGAGTGAGCAACAGCAAGCAGAAGGGGGCTATCATTCTTCTGAAAAGCAAAGCACATAGAGAGATTTTGCTACTGAAACATTCTCCATACTTCTAAAGGGAAATGCTTGAGACACAAAAAAGCACAGGAGCTGACTGGAAGAATCAGGTTTACCTTGGAGATGAACCAGAGACTGGTGATGGGAGATGGAGATGATCAGAAAGACTGATGTGTGTGAATAAATGGGAGAGTATAAAGTGTTATTCCCAATGGATACAGGAATACTCTGCTGCTGTTACTTTTACATTTACTATGAATGTCTTTCTCTTTTTCCTTTCATTTTTCATGTACTAAATGTTCAATTAACCTTTGTTTCTGTACAGGTTATGAATTTAGAATACTTCAATGTAGAATTTTATATTGAATTAGGCACCTTATTTTATTTTATTCTTGAATTTTTTTGTATTATGTAATTGCTTTTTCTCTATGTGGAGCTTTTCTCCCCGGGCCTCTGCTGAAAATGGAAATATATCCAGTTAGACTAGCCCGGTTAACAAATGTAAAATAAAATATGTTTCTGTAAGAAAGAGGCAGAGAAAGACTGGAGTTTTGTTGACTTTGTTAAACTTGTGGATAATCTATAAAGCATAACCCATTACTGTTTAAAAGGACACTGAAGGGAATGAAGTAACTTTAAAAGTTTTTGTTCTTATTAATATTTGCATAAACAATGCACAATGTAAACTGCATGTTATATTGTACAGTAGTTTGTATAGGATGCAGTCAAGGGTAATTTAAATGTGAGGTGGTGGTGGGGTCTTATAAGTCACTACTGTATAGTTAAAGATATTAAAAGCAAGCCAGTACTTTTCCATATTTCTAATATATACAAAGCTTTACTCTGCCACAAAAGATAAAAATGGCTCGACAAAACATATTAAAAACTTAATATGATCTTAGGCTGCTGGGGTGGGTATGGGTTGTAGATTTGTACTGATTACATTTTTTGTAGCATTAAGATAATTTCACTTGTTTTTACAGGGGTGGATGTCTACATTAACATCCTTGGTTTAGGCTATAGACAAGGATTTTTTTTAAGTGAACATGCATGAAAAATAAGGAAAAAAGTAATGAAAGGCATAGAAAATAGCAAGTTTCTTGCATCTGCAAAGTTAATAGCTTAACTTCCCATTAACAAATCACCTTGGTGGCAGCCATTAAGTCAGTAGGTGTGGATACAGTGCATATGGCTCAACTTTTTAAATGTCGAACACAATATAATGGCACACAAGTTCAACCAGTATAACACACACAAAAAAACCTGCAAAAGGAAAACAATTCCTTTTGCAATCTATACACTAACCCCCCTCCATGACACTAGTCTGTAATTTGTCTAAATAGTGGTAGTGTTACAAAAAGGATTTTTAAAAATAAAGTGTAGGTGTAAAGTTAGGGTTTACTTGTATTACTAACTGTAAGCCTATACCTTTACCTTAAAAATACCATTTCCGTCACACTATCACTAGACAAGACATGCTCAGACACACAAAAACCAACACATTAGATCTATGCCTCTTCCCTAATCCACACTCACTTGTGCGTGTTCACACATACACACACACTAAAGCTATGCCTTCAGTCAACCTTTACCCTAACCACACAAACACAATCTATGCCCCTACCCTAAACCACATGCACACATACAGACACACACAAACTAAAGCTATGCACTTAACCAACCCCTTACCCTAAACCCCAAACACACGTAAACACACGCACGCGCGCACACACACACACACAGACTCCTACCAAAACCTCACTTTTTCAGTAAAATTAATGTTCTGTATTAAACTGTTCAACAGTTTCAACATTCACTAATCTGTGTGGCGTAGGTTCAAAAGGAGATAAGTAGCAACTGCATAAAAGCAAACATTAGGATGTGCATGAAAGCCAACGGTTGGAAATACAAATTCAAAACAACATTCATGTAAAATAGATGGGAGCAATAGCTTTCTACCATAATGGCTACTCTGTCCATATTATTGTGGAATATAAATAGCCTTACAGGTACAGTACTGAATTACTGTATGAAATGTAGGGTGCAAATAGTCATGCTGTAGGGTATAACACATCAGGTACAACCTGTTAAATTCATCTCCATTTAGAAGGAGAGAGAAGAGAAGTTGGTGTTAAGCGATCCCTGGGTTGGTGGTCAAAATGACTGTTCAGGCAGATATGAGGAACTTGAGAAGGCTATGATCAAGGAGGTTACCACCTTCTATGATTTAAAGCTATTGGAAAGATATATATTAGCTTTAACATCACGCCGAGGGGTTTAAGAGTGGAGCGTCTTCCTGCCTATGAATTTACAGAGGATGAGGCTGACTTATCCTCTGAATGGAAAGCAATTTCTTTAAGATGCACTCTGAGCTGGTTAAGTGTTTTGGTTAACAGAAATGAAAGAACTTTGGACAGAGTTCGTGCTTCTATTCTACAACTACAGAAAGCGCTTATTGAGGAGAGTTCCGAAAGCGTGTTTGAGAAAAACATGATCGATATCAAAGGCAGGGTTGCCAAGGTGGACTCGGAGGTTATCTCACGCAAAAGAAGGAAGCTTGTTTGTGATACCAAGGATCATGATTCGGGGAAGCTTTTCTAGTGGCAGTACAGCTTTAAGAGGAAGCGTAACGTACGACGTGACATCAGAGGGGGCCCGAGATTAGGTGTAGCTGGAGACACATCAGCGTCGTCGGTGGAAATGGATTCCACAAGTAGGAAAAGTGTGTCTTTTGAAGATTTAAACATGGAACAGGGATCAGTTCCAAGTTCGAATGGAGGGGTTAACAACTCTAACCAGAGCCCAGTCCAGAATAAGGGGTGAGGTCGCCGCTTTCAGGGCAAGGGAAGAAGGAGATGAAAGCGCTTTTTCCGATGGCAGAGTTTTGAATAACTTTTCACTTGAACGTGGACTTGTGTTTCAACAACCAAAACAAGTATGTGTTTCCAGTTCCTATTCACATTGGGATAAAGGTGAGAACTTTCGCATTGTGAATTTATCTAACTGTATCATCACTGACAATGTTAAGAAGGTATTGCACAAGGGAACCAAATTTGT
Organism: Protopterus annectens; assembly: GCF_019279795.1. Classification (NCBI taxonomy): domain Eukaryota; kingdom Metazoa; phylum Chordata; order Ceratodontiformes; family Protopteridae; genus Protopterus; species Protopterus annectens. The sequence goes on from NC_056732.1 coordinate 1,103,025,782, forward strand.
TCCCACGAGGTTTCCCTCTCTGGCTGACATTTTATTGGATGCAAAAGATTTTTGTAAGAAATTGCATTTGAGAGTTTTTTTTGCTGATAGAGCTGTTAATAGTGAAAACAATAATTTTGTGGATTCTATTTTGGACAGCTCTTTGATGAATATGTCTTTGCATGAAAATGATGTGATAGATATACATACAGCAGATGAAGTTTCTCTATGCTCTACTGGTTTTGAATTTAACACTGGTTATGGTAGATTAATTGTTTCCAAAATTCCGTATCAAAGTAATTTTGTTCCGCCCAAAATAAATGTAGCAATCAATGTTTTTGAAAGAACACTGTTTAAACAATTGGAAAGTGAATATGTGAAATTTAGAGGGGGTGGAAAAGTGTATAATTTGAACAAGGGTGAATGGATGGCTTTGAAAGAATTAAAAAGGTCTAATGAGCAATATATGTTTACACTCAAGCTGACAAAGGGGGTAACTGGGTAATCTTGCCCAGAGAAAAATACAATTCCATAGCGTTGGGGTTATTAAATGAAGCTAAAGTATATACAAGGTTAGCTTCTAATCCTATCAAAGAATATAACTCCATGCTGTTGGAAATGTTAGAAAGAGGTGAAAGGTTAGGTTTCTTTACATCGGCAGATGTGAGGAGATTATATATTAAGAATCCAAGAAATGCAAGATTTTTCATTATTCCTAAACTTCATAAGGATGTTAGGAATCCCCCGGGACGCCCCATTGTTTCAGGAAAGGGTGCTTATTTACAGAACATAGGAATATTTTTAGATTCAGTATTAAAGTGCCATCTGCACAGAATACAGGCTCATGTGAAAAACACTAGAGAAATTTGCATGGAAATGAAAAATATTATTTGGGAATAGGACTTCTATTGGGCTAGTGTAGATGTGAAATCTTTGTATACCAGTATTAACAAGCATTGGGGACTTGAAGCTATTGGTAAAATGTTGGGAGAGGGACCTAGGACTAGTTTCATCATAAATCTTTTGGAATTTTGTCTAACACACAACTGTTTTGAATTCGAGGGTAGATTTTTCTTACAAAATGAGGGTACTGCAATGGGGGCACCTTATGCGCCCTCATATGCTATTCTTTTTATGGCCCATTTCGAGAATTCTTTCATTTATTCAAAGAACTTTTTTAAAAACAAGGTGGTGAAATATAAGAGATTCATCGATGATCTCTTATTTCTATGTAGGGGTGACCCTAGCGAGTTTGGGAATTTCGTTTTGGAGATGAAGGATAATCCATGTGGTTTGGATTTTACATATGTAGTGGGCAGAAAGAATATCCAGTATTTGGACATTGAATTGTATGTTGGGTTTGATAATAGGGTACAACATAAACCCTTCTACAAAGTCACAGCAGCGGACAACTTTTTGCATGCATCCAGCATGCATAGTGATTGTCTTATAGATTCCCTTCCATTGGCAGAGTTTAAGCGTATTGGGTCCAATACTTCTGAACTTGGAAGGATTGGGATGGAATTTGATAAAATTGAGAAAAAGCTTATTGAAAGGAGTTATTCTAGGGTGACAATCAAATCAGCTAGGGCGAATGTAGAACAGGATTTGGGTTTAAGAAAGACAGATAAGAGGAGACACTTGTTTACTAAGAAATGTCTAAAGGGCCAGATGGGAATTTTTGGGGATGAAGGAAAAAGTGAGAAAATATTTTTTGTCACTAAATATTCCCAATTTTCTTGTATTTTGAGAGAGATAGTATTGAAATTATGCCCCATTGTTACTGGAGATGACAAGGTGGGGAAGTTATTTCCAACCTCTGTTACTTTCTCTTGTGGTAGATATCCAAATTTAAAAGAAATATTAAACATTAGAAGCAAGTTGATGAGTAATATAAAGAAAGGAACCTTCCGATGTGGTAACTGTAAGGTGTGTGTTAGGGTCAAAAGTCTTGATGGAACCAAAATTAATAATGTATGTTACAATGCTCTGGAATATTTTGATTGTAATTCATCGGGGGTGGTCTATATCATAGGTTGTGGTTGTGCCATACAGAAATGGTACATTGGACAAGCTAGCAGGAAAGTTAAACTTAGAATTCTGGAGCACTTGGGGGACATCAGACACAAAAGATTAGACAGTCCGGTGGCCAAACATTTTTGGCAGCAGCATAAAGGGGTTCCTGAAGGGTTTATTTTTTGTGTTTTGGGGAAACCCAAGGTTTTTGGTGAGAATAATGCAGGTTTTCACAATAAATTATTGGAAATGGAGTCTAGATTTATTTTAAATTACAATACTCTTTTTCCAAATGGGATGAATTTGGAAGTGTAAAATTAAAATTAATATTATAGTATATAAAGTAACAGCTATGTTTAAACATTTTAGATGTAGGATGGTTAGGAGTGTATCAGGTATAATTATTATATATTTTTATACAATTTTTGTATCACAAATTAAGTATAAAGGTTAATGTCATGGAAGATAAATTAATATTAATATATTTGATGCACTACATACATTTTACAAATAAGAAGAAGTTTGAAATTTCAAAGGTGAAGTCAGAAACTTCACACGAGTAAAAGTATTGTTAGAAAAAGCAGGGTTTGTTTAAAGCATTTGATTGAAAATGTTTAATTGTTTTATTGAATCAATTATTTATGCAAATGTTTTGAAGATGTGTTATAAAAGGGTTGCTGTTTGAATTATAAATGTATTCCATGAGAAGGCGAAGGCCGAGGTACCAGAATGAATTAAAGAAATACTTCTGCACAGTTGGACTGCTTTTGTTGTGTTCTAATATTGTTGGTATTTTCATATTTTGGAGTGTGTTTTGGATTTACCTTGGAGATGAACCAGAGACTGGTGATTGGAGATGGAGATGATCAGAAAGACTGATGTATGTGAATAAATGTGTGAATAAATGGGAGAGTATAAAGCGTTATTCCCAATGGATATAGGAATACTTGTGAAATATTTTTCTGTAAGAAAGAGGCAGAGAAAGACTGGAGTTTTGTTGACTTTGTTAAACTTGTGGATAATCTATAAAGCATAACCCATTACTGTTTAAAAGGACACTGAAGGGAATGAAGTAACTTTAAAAGTTTTTGTTCTTATTAATATTTGCATAAACAATGCACAATGTAAACTGCATGTTATATTGTACAGTAGTTTGATAGTATGCAGTCAAGGGTAATTTAAATGTGAGGTGGTGGTGGTGGGGTCTTATAAGTCACTACTGTATAGTTAAAGATAGTAAAAGCAAGCCAGTACTTTTCCATATTTCTAATATATACAAAGCTTTACTCTGCCACAAAAGATAAAAATGGCTCGACAAAACATATTAAAAACTTAATATGATCTTAGGCTGCTGGGGTGGGTATGGGTTGTAGATTTGTACTGATTACATTTTTTGTAGCATTAAGATAATTTCACTTGTTTTTACAGGGGTGGATGTCTACACTAACATCCTTGGTTTAGGCTATAGACAAGGATTTTTTTTAAGTGAACATGCATGAAAAATAAGGAAAAAAGTAATGAAAGGCAGAGAAAATAGCAAGTTTCTTGCATCTGCAAAGTTAATAGCTTAACTTCCCATTAACAAATCACCTTGGTGGCATCCATTAAGTCAGTAGGTGTGGATACAGTGCATATGACTCAACTTTTTAAATGTCGAACACAATATAATGGCACACATAAGTTCAACCAATATAACACACACAAAAAAACCTGCAAAAGGAAAACAATTCCTTTCGCAATCTATACACTAACCCCCTCCATGACACTAGTCTGGAATTTGTCTAAAAAGTGGTAGTGTTACAAAAAGGATTTTTAAAGATAAAGTGTAGGTGTAAAGTTAGGGTTTACTTGCATTACTAACTGTAAGCCTATACTTTTACCTTAAAAATACCACTTCCGTCACACTATCACTAGACAAGACATGCTCAGACACACAAAAACCAACACATTAGATCTATCCCTCTTCCCTAATCCACACATACACACACACTAAAGCTATGCCTTCAGTCAACCTTTACCCTAACCACACAAACACAATCTATGCCCCTACCCTAAACCACATGCACACATACAGACACACACAAACTAAAGCTATGCACTTAACCAACCCCTTACCCTAATCCCCAAACACACACACACACACACACACACACACACACACACACACACACACACACACACACACACACACACACACACTCCTACCAAAACCTCACTTTTTCAGTAAAATTAATGTTCTGTATTAAACTGTTCAACAGTTTCAACATTCACTAATCTGTGTGGCGTAGGTTCAAAAGGAGATAAGTAGCAACTGCATAAAAGCAAACATTAGGATGTGCATGAAAGCCAAAGGTTGGAAATACAAATTCAAAACAACATTCATGTAAAATAGATGGGAGCAATAGCTTTCTACCATAATGGCTACTCTGTCCATATTATTGTGGAATATAAATAGCCTTACAGGTACAGACAAAAAAAAAAAACAAAAACCCCCCCAAAAAACAGAGAGTACTGAATTATTGTATGAAATGTAAGGTGCAAATAGTCATGCTGTAGGAGACACACATGGATAGAGATGAAAATGTGAACATGACAAAAAAAAAGATTCTAGAATGGACATTCAACAAAATATCAGGGACAAAGGAAAAGGTGAGTAATAATACTGACTGCTGGAGGGGCTCCAATAGTGACAGAAGGAAAATAGACAATAATGGTAAATGTGTGCTAGTAAGGGGCTAACTGGCAAGGGAGGAGGATTACACTATTCCTCAAAAAACTGCTAATATGAAGCTTAAGAAATTTTTGGGAGAAATAAACAGCTTTCAAGATGGTAGACTTTTGAAGAAATATATGAGAATATTTGGTATGGAAGATACAAATTCAGTAATAAAAACTCAGAATGTACACAATTCTCCAAAGTACAATAACTAGGCTATACTGTACAGAAAAATAAGTTATGTACTCACCATAACGTTCCGTGTGAGTTGTTCATCTCACACTCATTCTTACTGATGGGTTCGGAGCCAATCCTCGGCTCCGAAACAGCCAACTACAAAGCTCGACGTCTCCAACCAGCTCGAGGCCAACTCCCTATCCCATGATGCACCCTGTGCTACCTCAGATCTTGTTTGCGGCCCCAATACACCATATGCCATTATTCATATATTAAGATAAGGAAACAAAGGAAACAATGGAAAAAAGAAACAAGACCATAACAAATCATAATTCTCAGTCCTTGAGAAAGCCTGGAGGGGGTAGGCAGGTGGGACGCAAGAATGAAGGCGAGATGAACAACTTGCATATAACATTATGGTGAGTGCATAACTTCTTTATGTGAAGTTGTTCTATCTCGCCGTTCATTCTTACTGATGGGTAGTGTCCCGAGCACCATCTTTCTCGGGTGGCTCAAGGGGGTGTATTCCTCAGCACAGTGGAACCAAAAGAAGCCCTGTCCCTGGAGGTCCTATCTACTTTATAATGAGTGATAACGGTATGAGGCCTTGACCTTGGCTGCTGCACAAACTGTATCTATTGGTAACCTGGCAGTAAATGCTGAAGAAGTGGAAACAGCTCTAGTTGAATGGGTCTTTATTTTGTGTTGTAGTGGAGCATTCACTGATGAATAAGTAAAGGAGATGCAATCAGATAGCCATTTCGACAGAGTGGTTTTTGCCACAGGTCTTTTTTGGACTCTGAAAAGGAAACAAAGAGCTGTTCAGATTTTCTAAATTCTTTGATTCTATCCAGGTAAAACTGAAGTTCTCTGTGAACATCAAGTTTGTGCTTATTGCTATGACTGGGGGAAAAAAAGGTAATTCTATCATTTAATTAAGATTAGCTTCAGAACAAACTTTAAGTAAGTATGAGGGATTCATTTGTAGGGAAACTATCAGAATGAAAAATCAAATAAGGGGGTTTAAAAGACAAGGCCTGCAATCCTGAAACTCTCCGAGCACATGTGACAGCTACTAAGAAAATGGTTTTCCAAGATAACTACTTCAATTCACATGAAGAAGCTGGTTCAAATGGTGGAAGAATGATGAGTGAAAGCATACAATTCAAATCCCAATGTGTATAATGGGATTTAACAAGTGGTCTCGGGTGCATGGTCCCCTTCAGAAAGGCTTTGGATAGTTTATGTGACATTACATTAGATCCCTCACTGGCAAGGTGAAAATTAGAGATTGCCACAAGCTGAACAGGAATGATGGCTGCAGCAGTTCCTCTGTTGAAAAGAATAGTCAAAAATTCCAGGATAGAGGAAATCGGGGCTAGGTAAGGATCAATATTGTTCTGAGAAGCCCATACAAAAAATCTCTTCCATTTGCTCAGGTACAATTTTCTAGTACACGATTTATGAGAAGATGTTAAGATATGCTGTGTTTCAGTTGAAAGGTTATGGAACCTGGCTATATTGGGAATTGGAGCAGTCAAGCTGTCAATTTGAGGGACTGAAGAGAGGGATGAAGAGCCCCCGATGAGTGAATCAGAAGGTTTGGAACTGGGTCCAGAATCCAAGGTTCTTCCAATAGATGAGGTCGAAAGAAAGGGAATCAAATCTGATGAGGCATATAAGGGGCTATTTGAATGATGTTCCTTCCCAAGGCTTTGGCTTTCTGTAATACTTTGGGTAGCAGAGGAATTGGTGGGAAGGCATAAAGAAGACCCAGGGGCCAATTGTGTATGAGAGCATCTCTTGGGGCATCTCCCGGAGGGGGGATTAGGGAAAAGGAGCAGGTGCATTTTGTACTCATAGGGGATGCAAAGTGATTGCAGCAAGGCTGGCCCCATCTGTGGAATATCCTTTCCACTATCTCTTCCTTGAGGGACCAGTCATGAGGCAACAAAATTGCCCTGCTCGGTTTGTCTGCTATCACGTTGGATTTCCCCGGGATGTGCGTTGCTATCAGAAAGTGCTGGGTGGAGGTAGCCCACTGCCATACTCTCAGGGCCTCTCGACATAGGGGGGTAAGACCTGGTTCCTCCTTGTTTATGTACCAGACTACAGACATGTGTGTCTGAATCCCAATTGTTCCCAGAGGAAGAGAGTCCTGAAAGTACTGCAATGCCAAAAGTACTGCTCTCATCTCCAAGACACTGATATGCAAATGAGTCTCTAGTTCGTTCCATGTGCCTTGGGCTGTTCTCCCCTGATAATGCCCCCCCACCTGATCAGGGAAGCGTCTGTGGTCACAGTGGCCGTTGGAGTGGGTAGGACAAAGGGACAACCTATTGTTACTTGATGTGATATCAACCACCACCGACGATCCTTTTTGCAGGAGTTTGTAGAGCAATCAGATACGACACTGGAAGTTCTTTATGTGACCATTGCGTGAACAGGAGCCATTGAAGAATATGCATGTGCATATGCCCCAAGGGAATTGCTATGATTGCAGCCACCATCGTCCCCAACAATTTGGGTACCTCTGAGGCTGGTACCTTGCCTCTCGATAGAAATTTTAAAACCTGTTGTCGAAGTACAGACATCCTTTCTGAAGGAAGTTTTAGTGTGGTGGTGGTGTCCAACTCTGCTCCTATAAAAACAATATGTTGCGATGGCGACAAGGCAGATTTTTCTGAGTTTATGGTAATCCCCAATTGGCTTTAAAGGCTCAAAGTGGTGTCCCTGGCTTGTATGAGCTGATGCCTGGTGGTGGTGGTGAGGAGCCAGTCGTCTAAGTACGGAAACACCTGGAATCCCAAATACCTCAGGTGAGCCATGACCACTGCCATGCATTTGGTGAACACTCTGGGGGCTGTAGTGAGACCAAAGGGCAGGGATTGAAACTGGCAGTGACCCAGCCGAAAGCACAGATTATCTCTAGACAGTCTGGCCATTTTTATACGATAGTATGTATCCCGGAGATCTAAAGAGCACATCCAAATATCTTTTCCTAGGAATGGAAGTATCTATTGAAGCATGACCATATGGAACTTCTCTTTTTTGACAGATCTGTTTAGTCTGCTGTGATCCAATATAGGTCTCCAGTCCCCTGTTTTCTTTGGAACTAAAAAGATCCTTGAGTAAGTTCCGGATCCTGTCTGGTCTGCGGGGACAGGTTGGATGACTCTCTTTTTTCTAACAACCTTTGAATCTCTATGGTTGCTTGTTCCCTGTAACTGGGTGGAACGTCTGGAATTTTTGTTAATACAGGAGGTGGGGTGGCGAAGGGAATAACGTGTCATCTAGATATGATGCTTTGTACCCAACTGTCTTTTGTGATTTTAGCCAGGTGCCTGGCTACAAAGATAAGCATACCCCGACTGCCTCCAGAGTATGACAATTGGGCCTTCTTTCAGGAGTGCTGATAATGCTTCCCAAAGAACTGATCTCTGTCATCCTGATTCTGCGGATCCCCTCTGCCGCGTGGGCAATGTCTTCCATTATTGCCCCCTCCTCTGCCCCGGGAGGGGGTTCATCACGTGTGTCCTGAAAGGCTCCTTGGGCTTTACGGAACCACATCTTTCCCCCTTCTCTGACCTTTGGGTAGGGTCTAGTAGGGGTGAAAAAATAGACTCCAACGGCAGAGTCTTTCCTTCCTGCTCACACCTGGTAAGAGCTTCCTTCACTTTGGGCCCGAAAAGAGATGAGCCATCAAAAGGGGCATTAACAAAGGATGACTTAAAGGGCTCCGCAAAGGAACATAAATGTATCTAGGAATGTCTCTAAGAGCAATTCCTGTACCCGCTGCCTTACTTGTTCCATCAACTGCATACGAGATCTGACAGATGGAAGAGTTTACCACAGAATTAAGAGCAGCAAGCTGGGAAGCAACCTTCTCTGACACTCCCTCAGCTACAGAACCATGTAGAGTATCTCCAAGCTCTTTTAGGAGATCCCTTTGCAATCTTGTAAAATGTGTAAGGTAGTTCAGTGATCGCATGGCAATAGTCACTGAACTAAACATGTGCTTTCCGTATCTATCCATGATCCTAGAATCCCTATTAGAAGGATGGACAGATGAAGAGGTTTCCGACATCTCTTTCGTGGTGGCTGCTGCCACCACCATGGCATCAACAGGCACTCCCCTTAGTGAGAAAAGTTTTGTCTTTTGGGGGGGGGGGGCGTTATAAATTTATTAGGCCTCAGAGGGACAGGCTCCATGGTGTCCGGAGACTCCCACGCCCTTCGTGAGACCAGCTCCATAAGCTCATCGAAGGGCGAAGACACCCATGAGGTGGAGGGCTGAGACCTAAAAGCCTTCAGGAGAACCGAGTCATCATCAGTAGGGTTAAAGGGCTGCCAGCCACCCCTCTGTTTAAGAATTTCCAAGATATCTGCAAATGAGATATCCTCTGAGGGGGACCGTGGGGACCATTCTGATTCATGTAAGCCAGTGTCTGAGGGGATGGATTCCTGTGGGGAGTCCAGATGCTTCCTCTTGCATAATCTCTTCCTAGGAACCTTATCAGTGGGAGCTTCTGGTGAGGTCTCTGAAGAGCAGGGTCCACCCAGTGGGGCGTCCTGAGGCTCCGGGTCTCTACGCTTTAGTGGGATCTGTGAAGCAGAAGAAGACAGAGGCACTTTAGGGGAGAAGGTCACTGGTCCCAAAGTTGCAGATGTCCTAGGGGACATTACTCTCCTCATAGCATCGAAGGCACCTCTGGCTCCGGTGCGAAGAAACCCCTGAATCCGAAGAAACAGAGGATTCTCTCAACACTAGAACAGCAAGCTCCAATCCCGAGGTAGGTGCCGAAATCATCCATGCTGAAGCCCCAAGAGGCAGAGTTGGAACCGAAAGATCGGTTCAGCTATCCTCCCCGGACCCGACCAGCGAGTGTAGCTCCTAGACTCCTCAACAGGCACAGAGGAAGTCCAAGTAGTCAGCATCGATGGCACTGGAATAGGCATCGGCTCCGAAAGCTCCACAATCATCAGTTCCAATTCCTCCGGCTCCGAAGACCTGGGTGGGATTGGAGGAGGAACAGAAGTAGAAGGAAGTACTCTTGTTGGTTCCGAAGCCCCTTGGGTTGGACTCAATAACAATTTGGTAAGTGCCGGTGTCTGCAACAAATTCTGCACCACTCGATCCACATCCAAATCTGAAAGGGTTCTTGAGGACTGAGAAGACGGAACAGATGAAGCCACTGACTGAAGTATCAGTGATATTAACACCGCAGAGACCAGTTCCAAGGCTGGGGAACGGCTCCAAAAGGTAATGACACCCTGCTCTGAGGTCTGTGAAGCTGACGTCAAACATTTTTCAAATGGCTTTGATGCAGATTGTCTCGGCTACGAGGATGCCGATTTTAAAGACTTAAAAGATTTTGAAGATTTGTCATTTCCATCTTTGTCCAAGGTTTCCAAAAAGGAGGAATTAAGAAATCCTCTATCAATTAACTTCCTCTTGTGCAAAACACGGGTACTGAAGAAATGGTAAATGGAGCAGTTTCCTGCAAATGCACCTTGCCTCAACAGTAAACACAATTTACATGATCATTGGTCAAAGACATCTTTTGCCCACATTTAGGGCATTTCTAAAACCCCGATTTGGGGTGTTTCTTCTTATCCTGATTAGCCATACTAAATTAAAAAGGCAAAAAATGGGAAAGGCCTCGAGAACACAGTATATACACAAACACCAAAGGAGTTAAATGGCCCAGAAAGGCAAAAATAAAGGGCTAAATAACACCTTAACAGTCCCTAACAATCGACTGTTTAACAAACCTAAAGAATAACCAACAAAGTCCCAAAAGGGAAACCTAGCCCTCTAATTTAAATGGGCTCTATGAATTAAATAAGCACACACACACAAACAAAGACTAACTAATTTAGTCTACTATCTAAATATTCATAGAAAGCACTAAACTACTATATCAAATTTTTAAAGAGAAAGGGAGATAACAAAGGCCTAAATATAAACGACCACGAGAGCTAGACAAATAACCTACTACTAAGATATAACAGCAGCATTCTAAAAATACCTTACAAAGAGAACAAACAAAATTGATAGTAATCCCCAACTAAGTAGTATACAATATTCTAGAAAAAATATAATAAAGTACAGTTTTGTACCTACCATAAATGTAGATGTCCGATAGGTATGCATCTGCGGTCATAACATATGGGTTGTCCTGCCTCAGGCAGCCCTTCGGTTGGCCGGATTCCAAAGTCTGGGTCTGGCCTCGGCTGATGTCGCACTTTCCCCGTCAGAGCGTCTGGGGTATAAAAGCATCAGCCGACGCCATTTTCCTCAGTTTTTCTTGCCCCAGATGCCCTCTAGGAAGGCTAAATTTGGATAAATGCTGAAAAGTTCCAAATATTTGCAAATTATATACATGTATAAACAAACAAATACACCATAATAGATTCCCCCAGCTAGCTAAAAGAGGGGTAAGTACCCTAGGAGTACCACAGAGGGGAAGGAGGGAGGGTAATCCTGACTGCAGATGCATACCTATCGGACATCTACATTTATGGTAGGTACAAAACTGTACTATGTCCTTCAAGGATGCATCTGCAGTCATAACATATGGGTAGAATACCATAGCCAATCTGGGGGAGGAGGTACTAAGAAAAGGATGGTGTAGTTAAGATCCCCTGCAGGACTGCAGTAGCAAACCCTGCTCTGGATCTAGAGTATAAAGGTAGATTGTAATGCTTGGCAAATGTATGCACGGAGCTCCAAGTAGCAGCTTCTAAAATGTCCTTGGTAGCCACCCCTCATAGGAAGGCTGTAGTGGTGACCATGGCCCTTGTGGAGTGAGGCCTGATGTTTTCAGGAACTGTCTTTCCATGAAAGGAGTAGCAAAATCGAATGCAATTTCCTATCCATTTTGAAATTGTCTGTTTGGAAATTGCTCTTCCTTGCACCCCAGTTGCATATGCTACAAAAAGTTGGTCAGTTTTTGTGCTAGTTTTTGTTCTGTCCAAGTAGTAGCGTAGTTGTCTGTGTATATCCAGGGTGTGCAAAAGTTTTTCCCCTCTATTCTGTGGATTAGGGAAGAACGTAGGCAAGTGAATAGCTTGGTTCAAGGATACCCTAGATACCACCTTTGGCATAAAAGTAGGATTGGTTCTTAGTGAAACCCTGTCCTGGTGGAAAATAAGAAAAGGCTGCACTGCCATTAATGCTTGTAACTCAGATACCCTTCTTGCTGAAGTGATTGCCAGAAGGAATGCAGTTTTCCAAGATAGAAACTGTTGATCCGCTGATGCTGCTGGTTCAAAAGGAGGAAGTGTCAGTTTCTCCAGCACAAAGTTGAGATCCCAGGCAGGTAGAGGGGGTCTTCTTGGAGGTTTAATATTTTTGATCCCTCTCAGAAATTGTCTGAGGAGAGGGTGCGAGAAGATAGGTGGATCCACATTATATTCTGCTGAAATTGCTGAAGCATGAATCTTAATGGAAGAATAGGACAGGCCATTGTGGAACAATTCTGCTAAGTATTCTAGGATATGTGTTATGTTTGCCACTGTGACATCTGAGCCTTTTGATGTGCTCCAAATGAGAAATCTCTTCCATTTAGCTGAGTATGTCTTCCTTGTGGAAGGCCTGCGAGCCTCCAGGATAATGTCCTTCACCCTCTGAGATAAAACAGTTTGATTTGGATTTAAGGAATTTTCCAGGCAGTTAGCTGCAATGTTTTCAAGTTGGGATGCAGGGTCTTGAAATTGTTCTGCGTCAGAAGAAGAGGCCATAGGGGGAGAGGCCATGATTTTGCCTGAGACATGCTTCTCAATAATGGATACCAGTGTTGTCTTGGCCAGTCCGGAGCTATTAGTATCACTTTTGGCTGTTCCTCCCTGACCTTCAGTAGAACCTTGTACATCAATGGGAGAGGTGGGAAGGCATATACTCTTAGGGCTTTCCAGCTGAAAGAGAGAGAGTCCACCCTCCAAGCTTGTGGGTGGTATGTCCTTGAGCAGAATGTCTTCAGTTGATGGTTGAGTGGGGAGGCGAACAGATCTATCTCCGGCATTCCCCATGTCTTTGCTATGAGTTGGAAGATGTCTGGGTGCAGCATCCATTCGTGTACATCCATGGTAGTTCTGCTTAAGCTGTCCGCCAGTGCATTTTCTTTCCCTGGCACGAATTTGGACTGTAGTTGGATGTTGAGATTCAGGCATAGTTCCCACAGATTCATAGCCATCCGGCATAGAGGGTAAGAATGTGTGCCTCCCTGCTTGTTTATGTACCACATGACCGTGGTGTTGTCTGTCCTTATTAACAGGTGTCCTTGTTGGAGGAAGGGTTTGAATGCCTCGATTGCATGCCTCACTGCCAGCATTTCCTTTTGGTTTATGTGCATGCTTAGCTGTCCTTGAGGCCATAGGCCTTGGATACATTTGCCCTCCATGTGTGCTCCCCATCCTCGGTCTGAGGCGTCCGTGGTGATGGTCTGCCTTGTTTTTGGTTTGTTGAAAGGCAACCCTCTGTTGGACTGGCAGGCCTGAGCCCACCACAGGAATTCCTTTTGAAGGCATGGAATGATTGGTATCATGGTTTCTAAACTGTGACTGTGTTGAGACCATACACTCCTTAGGTACCATTGTAATTTCCTCATATGCAGCCTGGCATGTGGTATTAGAATTATGCAGGATGCCATGTAACCCAGGGCCTGCAGGATTTTCCTTGCAGTAAGCTGAGTTTGGCTTGTCAGAATCATGAAGTAATCTGGAAGTTGTTTTTGTTTTTCTTCTGTGAGAAAGGCCATTTGGGTGGTTGTGTCCAGATCTGCACCCAAAAGGTTTTCCTTTGGGATGGTACTAGTCTTGACTTTTGGATGTTGACTGTGTATCCCAAGGTCTGTAGCAGGTGTATGGCATAGGCCAAGTCCTTTATCAAATTTTTCTTGTTGTCCGCTTGTATTAGGCAGTCGTCCAGGTATGGGTAAATTTGAATTCCCTGTAGTCTGCAATGTGCAATTACTGATGCCAGGCATTTCGTGAATACTCTGGGCGCAGTAGATAAGCCAAAGGGCAATGCTGAGAATTGATAATGCTCTGATCCTGCAAGAAATCTGAGGTGTCTTCTGCAACTTGGTCGAATAGGGACGTGCAGGTATGCCTCCTTGAGATCTAGAGTCACCAGCCAAGACTCCTTGCCCAACATGGGAAGAAGTTGCTGTAGGGTCAGCATTTTGAATTTTGGCACAATGAGATAAGTGTTCAGTGCGGACAGGTCGAGAATAGGCCTCCATTGATTTTCTTTTCTTGGCACAAGGAATAGTCTGGAGTAAAATCCTTGGCCTTGTTCTGAACATGGTACCTTTTCTATAGCTTTCATCTGAAGTAAATTGCTGATTTGTCTTAAAGCCTCTGCCCTCTGATTTGGTGGAAGGTTTGGCATTCCGCTTCTTTTTGGCAAAGTGTGGAAGTGGAACCTGTATCCTTTGTCTATTATTTGCAGTGTCCATGTATCCTTTGTAATATAATGCCAGTTTTTTGAGAAAAAAGCCAGCTTTCCGCCCAAGGGTGCTTCCAGTTGATCCCTGGTAGGCGGAATCAGAGTTAAGTCATTGAGCCTGTCCTGGTGAAGTGGTTGTTGTTGTTGCACTACTCCTCTGGCTGGCAGGCTGCCACTGACGGCCTCTGTAGGAGCCCTTCGATTGACCTCTGCCTCTAGGGCGCCTGTTCCTGCCTCTCTGGGCTCTGTCCGAGTCGGGAAAGGACCAATTCTTAGTAGGCCAGTTTCTGCTGAATCTCGGTGGTTGAACTTGCAGGAAATCTTTAACTGTTTGCACAGAGTTTGCCTTTTCTTCAACCTTTTTTAAGATCTCCTGAGCAGAGGAGCCAAATAAATTTTGTTTCTCCATTGGAGCATCCAGGAGTTTAGCTTTGACATGGTCTGGCAAACATTGCTCCTTCAGCCAGGCATGCCTACGAATAACTGCCCCAGTCATAGCTGATCTAAATGAAGCCTCCAGTGCATCATAGCCACATTTTAAGAAATGATTACTAACCTGTTGTGAGTTGTGTACCAAATCCTGAAGGGATTTACGGTCTAGGGTTTCTGGAGAAGAACGTTTTTTATTCAGTTCATCTAACAAATACTCTTGGTACTGTATCATATGAAACTGACAGTTTAATGCCCTGACAGAAAGAGTTGCAGAAGTATATACCTTCTTTCCCCATCTCTCTAAAGCTCTAGACTCTCTTTCAGAGGGTAGAGGATTCTTGGCAGTTGCGGCCGCAACCCCTTTAGTGCCCTGAGAAATAGTTTCTGGGTCTGAAGAATGGGCTTTATACAGATGGAAATGAGAATCTGGGACCCTGTAGTATCTGTCAGGTTTGGCAGGGGCTGAAGGAAGAGTATCAGGGGCTGTACTGACATCATTGTACACATCATCAATTACATTCAGAACAGGAGGTATAGCCAAGGGCCTATGCTGAGGCAAATGCAAAAAGGTCCTTAATCTTTTTCTAGAATCAGAGAAATCCTGACCTTGCCATTGAAAATGCTCTCTCATGGAGTGTAGAGTCTCACCAAAGGAAAACTCTTCAGGAGGGGAGGCCGAAGGGATAGATTCCTCAGCATCTGAATCCTCATAAGGCGAGTAAGCCCCTTCCTGGTGGTCTGACAACTCAGATCCATCCGTGGAATCATCTGAGGAGTGTGGGTCAGAGGGGTCAGTCCTGGGCCTTTTGTCTGGAGGAGGTTGAGAGGCCCTGTCTGGGTGAGGTTGTGCACCCCTAATTAAGGAAATAAGGTCCTCAGCAAGGCTGAGGATCTGTGAGCTAGAGGAAGGCCTCTGGGAGGTAGATTTGGCAGGCAAAGCTTTAGAAAGTTTGGCAGCTTTAGCCCTTGAAAAGGCCTTAATGGACATGGAAGCAGGGGGCCTAGCTGCCCCACGTGCAGGAGTAGAAATGTCCAATGGAATGGTGTCGGACATTTCCTGAACACTGGTTTCGGTAGGAAGTTTTGAAGCCGACTCAGCCGGGGCCTCCCGGGCCTCGGTGGTCGGAAGTATGGTTTTGGAAGAAGGAATCTCCGAGGACTCGGTTTCGGCCGAAACCGAGGCACTCGCAGTAGGCCTAGCCGTGGTTTCAGCCAGTTGGCAACCCATCTTGTGACATACAGATTTATACCTAGTTTAATGAGTTTATCTATAATTCCAGAGTGGGGGATGGTGTTGAAAGCCTTGGCAAGCTCTAGATAGGCTGTGTGAACCACCTTACCCTTGTCTACAGCTTTGGTGACTGCTTTAAAGAAGTCTATCGGGTTTAGGAGACATAATCAGCCTTTTACAAACCCAAACTGGGTGGGGTCCAGAGTTTGGAGATTACCAATGTCTTTGTTTATAAGTTCCATGATGATACGTTCCATGGCCTTGCAGACCAGGCTCGTCAGGCTAATGAGGCGGTAGTTCCCGGGGTCCGTGGTGGCTCCCCCCTTGTGGAGTGGGATAACAGTCGCTGTGCGCCATTCAGCAGGCACAAAGCCTGAGGTGAGGCTATGATTGAACATGGTACTTAGGTGGGGTGCCAGTTTGTTCTGTAGTTCGTGTAGAACGCAGCCTGGGATGTTGTCTGGTCCCATGGATGCTGTGTTCTTGGCTTTGGAGAGTGTAGTTTTTACCTTTGCAGCTGTGATTACAGGAACTTTGCATTCTTCCAGTATAGAGATGGGCTCTTTAGGGGGTGAGGGGGGGGTAAAGTTAGCACTGAACCTATCTGCCAGGATGTTGGCAATATCAGCTGGATCTGTATATTTAGTGCCACTGTGCTGTATCTCAGAGCAGATCTGAGTGTTGCCATTGGGATTCTTGACATAGCTATAGAATATTTTGTGGTTGTCTTTAGAATCAGTGGGGATTTTGTTTTCGTAACTAGCTTTGGAGGATTTTATCAGGGATCGCAGCTTCTTACTGAGGTTGACCAGGGAACTCCTCCACTCATGCTCTTTTGCAACAGTTTCTTCCTTCTGTTGTACAGTTTGTTTATGGCAGGGGACCACCAGATTGGCTTCCTTTTTTTGGAGGATAGTGTCTTGGTTCTGTTTGGTATAGCATGATCCATGTGAATGGATAGTGAATGGGATAAAATGAAAATGGAGTTTAAAATAGGGTAAGAACAAAGAAATCGATATGAGAAAGAAGTAATAGGAATTACATAGAAGGGATGACAACAGTTGAAGCATTTCAGAATAAATGGAATTAAAACGAAAAACAGAGCATCTGCAGAGGGTTAAAGGGACATAAGGCAACATTTTAATAATATACATGAGTTTAGACAGATTGCTATTCAGCAACTATTTTCTGATGATGTTGAAACACAAAACTTTTAGCACAATGACTTAGGCAACGGAAAGTAAAAAGGGTTTCACAAAAAGATAACCTAAGAACAAACAGAGATGAGTTATTCCAAAAATGTTACAATGTGTATAAAGCAGTGGAATGAAGAAACCAAGAAATGGAAATATTCATGGAAGACTTAATTCTGCCAGGTTTACAGCAAAATAAGGCTCAACAATTAAGATATAAATGAGACAGAAATGGTGATGTATAACCAATCAACAAGAAAGTCATCTGAAAGGGCCTGTATTCTTGTAGAAGTGTAAAAATCAGGAGGGAAGAAAATGATAAAGATCTGGAAGGTTTTGCTTCACAGCATTACAAAAGGAAGGGAAGCACCAGCATTTTGAAAATGTTGTGGTGGCTCTATTACCCAAGGAGGGTAAAGACCCAGCTTCATATAGACTAATTTCAGTTTTAAACCATGACTACTGTTTATGTCTACACCTGTAAGCATGGCAGAAAGTGCTGTCAAAATTGACAGGCATAGATCAATGCACAGGGAAGGCAAACAATTTACAACATTAATAGAACAATGATGATCCAGGGGGATCTGAATGTAAGAAAATATAGCTACTGTTTGTTGGTGGGACTTGATGCAGAGAAAGCATTCAGTTGAATCAGATGGGATTTTATGAGTAGGACAATGTTAAGTATTTGCATTCCCTGATAGAATAAAAGGGTTAATCAGGAGTTTATATGACAGACTGGAGGCAAGAATTCAGGTGGAGGGCTTCTCTCCAATACAAAGTTTAAACAGAGGAACCAGGCAGGGGTAATTCTCTTTTGTTATTTGATTTATATTTAGAGACACAAATTCAACAATACAACTGGTTTGGTAATTAACAAAACTACTTTGCAGATGGTATTATACTTGCTGAACCAGAAACGGACATTTCAGTGCTGTAGAACATTTTGGGACAATTTTAAGTACTTTTGAGATATAAAATTAATGAAGATAAAACAAAAGTACACTATGTACCCACACACAAACTGGTTCAGCAGTATCTAAATTTACAGTGATATAAGATGAGCTATTTAGGTGTACGGTTTAACAGGATTTGGTTATGGCAGCTAAGTAAGTATATGTTGGAAGAGACTAAACAAAAGATAATACAAAAACTGAGAAACTGGAAGCTCTTGACTGTGGCTGTGGATAGGAAGACACAAAGTACAGTTGTGTACCTACCATAAATGTACATGTTCGAGTGTATTCACTGTTGCAGTCATTACTCTTGGGTTATCCTACTGGCAGGCTACCCGCAGTCGGCCTGAATTCCAAAGTCCTGGTCCGGCGTCGGTCGTTGTCGCCTCTTCCCTGACGTCAGTGCTCCAGGGGTATAAAAGATGCAGCAGACGCCATTTTCTTCAGTCTTTCTTGCCGCGCGGTGCCCAAAGCAAAACAAGCAAGTGCCGTTCGGCTGACTCCTGAGATTTTCAAATCCGAATTTCAGAACCGAAGGGAGGGGAACAGGGCAAGAGTTCAGATGAGGGGTAAGTTGATCCTTGCCCATAGAACAAGGTGATTTAGATTACCTGATTTGAATGGATATTTTACAGCTACACCGCTAAGGCTCATACACAATACATAGCATTGAGAAACAAACAGACTGGGATTCCAGATGTAGATCCTTAAGAACTACTATACAAATTGTTATATTCATAAATTAGCAGAAAGATAACCAAACCAAAACAGGAATGGTGAAAGGACATTTTGCCAATAGGGATGACTACAAGTAAGATTACAAAAGTAGGCAAGAGGGGTTTGGAATTTATTGTAAAAACTGGCAAAGTAACCAAGACATCTGAAGGAAACAACTGAAGAGGGACATGTAATATAATGGGGTGAGGCCAAGCAAAAGTTTGGAGTATAGATTAGAAACCTGCTTTGTTTATCAGGGATTGATACTAAAGTACAGGTAATGAGAAAGGAATGGTCAGTTCTACATGAAAGACCAGCTCTGGAAGAGTTTTAGTAGAGTCTAGAACACAAAGCTGCTATTAAAAAGGGAAATTAGTAAGGCATACAAAATACTTCACATTAACTAAATGAATCAGAGAAGGTTATAAAAGTTTGGAAAGATGAACTGAAAAAAGAAGTTATGTACTCACCATAATGTTCCATCTGAGTAGGTAACTTCATTTGTCAGCAACCTGTGGGTATCGGATCCGACCTGGATCCGAGCCGGCAGCTTTCCAAGCTAGAGATCCAATCTCCAAGCTCCTCCCCCTTACCCATAATACCCTGTGACCTCCTTCCAATCCTCAGATCGCGTTTGCCATTCTATATAACCTCACAACCACAAAACAACAACCTGAAAACCCCTAACCTAAGGATTAACAAAGGACTTGATAAACCATCCTAGGGTCCAGGTAATCAAAGAACCAGGTTAGGGGGAAGGAGGGAGGGTCGGTTGCTGACAAATGAAGTTACCTACTCAGATGGAACGTTATGGTGAGTACATAACTTCTTTATCTGAAGTAGTTAACTTCATTTGGTCATCAACCTGTGGGACAGAGTCCCCAGCTACCAAAAACTTGGGAGGTCCTCAAGGAAGGATATTCTGGAGCACTGCATAGCCAAAATCTGCCCTTCCTCTGGACACTAAATCCAATTTATAGTGAGAGATAAAGGTATGACAGGATGCCCAAGTAGCCACAGAACAAATGTCATCCAAGGGAACTCTAGACCAGAATGCAGCAGATGTAGCCATAGAGCGAGTAGAATGAGCATGAACCCCTATAGGCTGTGGTAGGCCAGATAGTTTGTATACGAGCAGAATACAATTAGAAATCCATCTGGCCAGAGTCACCTTCGAAACTGGCTTACCAAAGAAGGGTTTTGCAAAGGAAACAAAGAGCTGATCAGACTTGCGGAAGGCAGCTGTTCTGTGTAAATAAAAACGTAACTGTCTATGAACATCTAACAAATGAAGTTTGTACTCCCCTTTGTTTTGATAGTTAGGGAAAAAAACTGGGACATTAATGGACTGATTGATGTTCGCCTCGGAGGCCACTTTGGGTAGAAAAGATGGGTTAGTCTTGAGAGAGACCCTGTCCTTATGGAATACAAGATAAGGGGGCTTAACACAGAGGGCCTGAAGCTCCGACACCCTCCTAGCTGAGGTAATAGCTACCAAAAAGGCAGTTTTCTATGACAAGAATTTCAAATTAACAGAAGCTGCAGGTTCAAAAGGTGGTCCAGTCAGAGCCTGAAGGACCAAAGTTAGATCCCATGGATGGGCGGAGTTCCTAATAGGAGGTCTCAAGAGAAACGTACCTTTCAGAAAGGTCTTACAAATCTTGGTGGAAGCAAGGGGATTGAGATGGTCTCCAATATGAAAATGGGAGATGGTAGCAATTTGAACCTTTACAGAAGAACTGGCCCCTTGCTGAAAAATATGAGAGAAAAAATCGAGCACTGCTGGGATGGGAGCAGTGAAAAGGTCTAAATTCCTATGAGACACCCAAATGGAAAACCGCTTCCATTTACTATTATAAACCTTCCTGGTTGAAGGCTTATGCGCCGCTACCAGGATAGAGCTAACTGCGGACGAGATACCGGGAGTCCTAGCAACTAATGGAACTGGATCACCCAAGCTGAGAGCTTGAGATCGACCAGATTCGGGGGTTCCAATCCTGAAGGATGAGCTATCAGATATGGGATGGGATCCAAGATCCAGAGAGGAGCTATAAGATGAGACCGTAGACATGTGAACCAGGCTTGACGAGGCCAGAATGGGGCTATGAGGATAATCTTGTTCCCCAACAGACGAGCTTTCTGTAGGAATTTTGTCATCAATGGAAGAGGAGGATAAGCATAAAGAAGACTGGGTGGCCAAGCATGGACTAGAGTGTCTCTGGGGGCTTCCCCCAGAGTGGGGATTAGAGCAAAAAACTCGCTGCACTTCAAGCTGGAAGGCGACGCGAAGAGATCGCAGCAAGGCTGACCCCACTTGCGGAAAATCTGTTTCGCTACTAAAGGATTCAGAGACCACTCATAGGGCGAGAGGATAGTTCGACTCAGTTTCTCCGCTAGGATGTTGGACCGACCCAGAATGTGCATTGCTAACAGAAAACGGTTGGTGGACATCGCCCAATCCCAAACTCTCATGGCCTCTCGGCAAAGAGGGTAAGACCGAGTTCCCCCCTGTTTGTTGATATACCAGACCACTGACATGTCTGACTGAATTGTAATAGTCCCTGGAGGGAGAAAGGCATGAAAGGCTTGCAATGCTAGAAGGACCACCCTCATCTCCAGTACATTTATATGCAGAACGGTCTCTGTCTGAGTCCACGTACCTTAGACAGCTCTGCCCGCATAATGCTCCCCCCCACCCAAGGCGGGAAGCGTCCGTGGTCGCCATGGCTTGGGGTTGCGGCATAACAAATGGTCGTCCTTCCTGAAGCTCTTGAGATTGGAGCCACCACATGAGGAAATTTCTGCAAACTCTGCTGATAGGAATCGGTAAGTCCAATGGGTGGTGAAGGATGGACCACTGAACCTGCAAAGTCCACCGGAGAACCCTCATGTGCAAGCGAACTAAGGGAGTGAGATTGATTGCTGCTGCCATGGACCCTAAAGCTCTCAGGACTAACTCCGCTGACGGGGCAGGTGACTGAAGAAGGGCTAGAACGTGTAGGGTCAAACTGCGAAGTCTGTCTGATGTCAAGAAGGCCTTGGTCTGAGGCATGTCTATTCTGGCCCCTATGAACTCCAAGATTTGAACTGGTTGAAGGGATGACTTCTTGAAGCTTATGGTGATCCCCAATTGGGATGCTAATAGTAGGAAGCAATCCCTGGCTAAGAAGAGTAGATGCCTGGTGGAGGTAGTAAGGAGCCAGTCGTCTAGGTAAGGAAAAACCTGTATTCTCTGAAGTCCCAGGTGGGCCACTACAACTGCCATGACCTTGGTGAACACCCTGAGGGCTGTGGTGAGGCCGAAGGGTAGGACCCTGAACTGGTAATGACTGTCCCCTAGCCAAAAGCGGAGGAACCTCCTGGATCATCTGTCCATGAGAATACGATAGTACGCATCCTTGAGGTCAACGGAGCACATCCAGTCCTTCTCCTGCAAAAGGGGCAGGATGGATTGAAGAGTGACCATCCGGAATTTCTCCTTGGCACTGAAGAGGTTCATGGTTGAAAGGTTGAGAATGGCCTTAAGTCCCCCGTCTTCTTTGGCACCAAAAAGAACCTGGAGTAATTGCCTAATCCGGACTGGCCTGGGGGGACGTGCTGGATGGCTCTTTTTTCTAGCAGCTTTTTTATCTCTAAAGCTGCAGCCTCCCTCTGACTGGGTGGTACATCGGGGAGGTGCCTCGACTGAGGAGATTGGTTTATGAAAGGGATTGAGTAACCTCTGTATATTATTCAAAGCACCCAGCGATCTGTTGTGATGGACTCCCACTGAGCCAGGTGCTTCAAAAAATACCCCACGACTGCCTCCAGAGTGGAGTAGTTGGGCAATCCCATAGAGCTGCTGTGTTGGTCGGTCAGAAAAAGGTTCCCCGAGACCCAAAATTTTTTGCCCCCCTTCTCTGCAGCTGGGTTGGCGTCCACCCTGTCCCCCTCTGCCTCTGAAGGACGAATGGTCCAGAGCGTAACGGGACTGCTGAGACTTCCGGAACCACATCTTCTTTTGTCCTCTCTGGTTCCTGGAAAAGGACCTTTGAGGAGCCGAGAAGCCAATTCCGATGGCAGACAGCATCTTCCCATCTTTCTCGCTCTGAACCAATGTGTCGCGGACGGTCTTCCCAAACAGGGTAAAACCGAAGGGTGCATTCGTGAAGGATGCCTTGAAAGGTTCCAAAAAGTCACAAAGCTGGATCCAGGCGTGACGCCTTAAGGCGATGCCGGACCCGCTGGCTCTAGCAGCTCCTTCCGTGGCATGGGAAAGTAGCCACATAGACGTGTTTGATACAGATTTCAGAGTGGCCATGTGAGCCGAGAAGGTCCGGTTGCCCTCGGCCGACATGGACTCAGGGGGAGACTCGGCGTATTCTTTCACCAGATCCCGCTGAAGTCTAATTACATGGGCCAAATAATTCAGCTCCCTTATGGAAAAGGTAGCTGAAACAAACATCCGCTTCCCGATACGATCCATTGTCTGAGACTCCTTATCACAGGGATGGACTGAGGAACTATCCTGAGCAAGTTCCTTCTTGGTGGCTGCCACCACCACCATGGCATCTACCGGAGAACCCTTACTCCAAGCCATCCTATCCGCGGGGGGACTAAGAATCCTAGCTGGCCTCCTGGAGATTGGCTCTACAATGTCCGGTTCCTTCCACACCCTGGTAGTGATGAGGTCAACAGGGGGTCGGCAGGAGGGGACACCCAAGAGGAAGATGGGCCTGCGAACGCCTCCAGGAATACCGACTCGTACGAGGAAGGTTTTTGGGCTGAGCCCCCCCCCTTTTGGCAAAGCATTTCCATAATGTTTCCAAAGGAGACGTCTTCGAGGGGTGACCTTCCCCCTTCCTCCAAATCAGTGTCCTCCGTGAGGGACTCAGGGGAGTCCAAGTGCCTCCTCTTACACTTATGTTTGTGAGGGACCTACTCGGTGGGGCTGTCCGAGGAGGGTTCACCAACAGGGTCATGTTCCGGCAGTGGAAAGGGCTGGGGCATCAACGCAGGCTGTCCCTGGGACTGGATGATGGAAGACAAGCCCAGCTACAAGGGAGTGGGGGTGGATCCCGAAGAAAGTGTAGGGGGTCTCGAACCTCTCGAGAGAACCCTCTCCACCATGTCGAAAGCAGAGGGTGAACCAATTTCTCTGGGCTCCGTGGTTAACACCCTCGGATCCGGCACAGGGATTGGCATCGGAGCCGAAGTGCTCAGACCCGAGAGGGAAGTGTGCTCCGACCAAAACGGAGCTGAAGACACACTGGCCCCCTCGGATCCGATGCATGGCTCTCGGCCCTGAGAGCTCAGATCCGAAAAGGGATCCAACAAACTCAAGGGCATGGCCGGCATCGAGGTAGCAATAACCATCGGCGCCGACTCCCTGACTCTGAGACTCCTCGGATCCGAAGGCTCCGAAACCCGATAGTGGATCAGAGAAGGAGCTATCAGGGCAAAAAGTGGGGATGAACTCTCCCCTGGAGGTGGGGAGGCAGCAACACTCCCATCTGCAGTTGGGTTTGGAGAAAGTGATGCATCATCCGGTCCATATCAGCGTCGGAGAGGCTACGGGTTCACTTTGAAGAGGCCGCCGAAGCTGGCCGGGAGGGCTGCCGCGACGACCTCGAAGATGGCCGGGCCTCCTCCTCCGGCTCCAGGGAGAAGCGTGGAGAATGGAGCCGAGGGGAGGAAGGCCCGGAGACCTTCTGGGACGACGAGAGCACTTTGGTTGGCGGGGCCGAGGGGTCCGAGTCGACCTGCCGCTTGTGGCTTCTGTGCCTCTCTTTCTCTCTCTTTCTTCCTCTCTTTCCTCTCTCCCTTATCTTTTTTAGATTCCCTCTCTCCCTGGGAACAGGTGGGAGGTTGAGACCCAGCCAGGGGAGGGGGGACAGCAGGCTGAGCAGCCACAGCCGCGGCTGTAGCCACCGAGGGAGAGGCGGAAGAAGTCAATTCTGCAGGTAGGAGACCCGCCAGAATCAGCTTATTCCTCCTATCCCTCAGGAACCGGGGGTTAAAGGCTGCGCAAATCTTGCTGCCTGAGGTCAGATGAGGTACCCCCATGCAGAGGACGCACTGAGTGTGGCCATCCGCTGGGGATAGCTTATGGCCACCCTCAGTGCACTTGGAAAAGATGGCCTTTGGGGCCTCGGCCATGATTCCTAGATAAAAGACATACACGCACCCTACACAAACACCTAAGGGAAAAAAGGGGCCTACTAGGAGTTAAACTACGAGGGAGTAAAGCTAAGGGATTTAAACTATTAATCTAAACTAACCACACACACAAACTATTAGAGAGATTTTTAAGCAAAAATACACTCACAAATCGCCTGAAAATGCTAGGAGCTCAAAAACTCATGCTTGACCAAGCTGCGGCAAACGAGATCTGAGGATTGGAAGGAGGTCACAGGGTATTATGGGTAAGGGGAGGAGCTTGGAGCTCAGATCTCTAACTTGGAAAGCTTCCGGCTCGGATCCAGGTCGGATCCGATACTCACAGGTTGATGACCAAATGAAGTTAACTACTTCAGATAAGAACTTTTTTTGTTTTGTTTTCACACAGGAACAATGGCAGGAAATTTGCACGGCTCCCAATTATCCAACAATGTCCAGAAGGTTTATGACTTTCATCGGGTAAGACAGGAAATGTTGGAGATGGGAAAGAGCACTAACTGGGAACATATTTTTTAGACTGTAATGAACTTGCAGATTTTCAAAATTCCCCTAGAAGAATACTCTGTCAGAAATATTACTAGATCAAATGGCAGTAAAGGATAGAATTCGTTTTAGCTGAGCCACAGGATTCGAACTGCCTAGACCTAGTAAGGCTATACTGTTTATTGCCAAAAAAAGCAATAACTAGAAAATGAAAATCAGAATCTAAACCAAATGTAATGGAAGCACTGAACATTGTAACAGAGATAAATGAACGGGAGGTAGGCTCTTTAGAAAAGGGAAGGAGCAAATTACATAGAACTAAATGGAATTTGAGGGAAGACTACATGTAGAGCAGTAACAACTGCATGTAGAGCAATGATCAAGATGAGGAGTGAGGTTTAAGGAAAACACCTTTATTGAATTATCCCTTGTGACACGCCAAACTTGCTTTATATAAAGGTAATCAAACCATATTAACAAGTTCATCTTTACAAACATTATATATCACATATATTGTTCTATATAGACAATCAATCCAACATTACATTACATGTTCAATTCCGGCCTTCTCTTAAGCCTTCTCCAAAATATTTTTCTGCATTTATTGTTCCACAAACTCCACTTTTTCTACTTAATTTACTCGTACCCTTTTCTAAAGATCCCACTTCCTGTTCTTTTATTTCTGTTACAACATTGAGTTCCTACTACTGAATTCATGTCTTCCATACCAAATATTTTCATAAATTTCTTCAGAAATCTACCCTCTTCTGTTACATTTTCCCCTTCCAAGTCCCCACGATACATCCTCATTGTTGCAAATCAAATTAGTCCCCACGTACAAGTAATATTCCCTGCTAAAAGCAGATTATTTCTCTCAAAAAATTTTAAGCTCCATTATAGCAGTTTTAGGTGGAATATAAATACAAGCCAACATAATCCTCATTCCTTGCCAACAGTGCCTTAATACCATAAAATCTGCCATTATCTACAGCAATTAATACAAGTACTCCTCTTTTCCTGTCTGTGACATTTTGCTAAACATTTCCTTTATTTATCAAATTCCCATGTTAATTTCTTTCTGAATGTGTTGCCTGTAGCATTGCCATTTGCACTCTTCATTTCTTAATACAATTATTCTTTCTAATTCATGTAATGTTAGAGTGAATGATTGTTAGAAAGAAAATGTATATGAAAATGTATAAAGCATTTTTTTAAACATGGTCTGTTTTCTTTTATATTAATGTATTTGTGCCTCTGGCTTAAATGATAATATAATAAAGGTGTAAAAAACATCAACTTTGTACGCATATCTTCAGGCATAAAACCCTATGTTTCGGGCATTCTGGTCAAAAGAGATGTCCAACTGTCAACTAATCACCACATGACACTCGGTTGAGTCAGACAGGTGGGGTGGGGGCTGAACGGACTAAGGAAACAATAACATGGAGGGAGGGTATTTAAGGAATGCTTAGCAGATTCTTCTGTGTGAAATGAGGAACTCCAACCTCAAGAGCAACTTTTGGAGTGCATGAGGGACGCTTTGTCCAAATGAACTTTGTTCAAGATTCACAACAATGGAGATGGCAGCAAGGAGCTGTATCTAAAAGGGTTATAGTGTTAGTCATGGTCGTAACATTAGAACCCACTGATGGAACCAATAGTGAGGAAAGCCATTAAGTTAAAGAGGCCAAATATGCAATGCTAGTAAAGCTAGTAGGAAAGTACAGTTGTGTACACTTACCATAAATGTAGATGTTCCAGTGTATTCAGTGTTGCAGTCCTGACTGTTGGTATTTCCTGCTGTGAAAGCCCTTGGCCGGACCAACTACCAGAGAAAACTGTTTTCACCTCCCAGGCTGGCAGATGTCCTTACTGATGTCAGTACATTCAAGTAAAAAGGGAGGCAACCTGCATCATCACTTCAGTATTTTCTTGACCCGCTTATATGAAGCCCCTAGGTGCACCCTAAAAGGACCAAGTTAGTGTGGATCCAAGGAGGCCCGCAAGTGTACCAAAGATGGGCCAAAATAGAGTGGACCCAAACCAGTGCTGGGAGGTGTAGGGTCCTTGGTTGATTCTAGTAGCCTACCTCGTAGGCTGAGGGGGAAGGAGGGAGGGGAAAGAACACTACAACAGTGAATACACTCAAACATCTACATTTATGGCAAGTGCACACAACTGTACTATGTTCTTTGCGTTTCACTGCTGCAGTCCTGACTGTTGAGAAGATTCCCAAAGCTTTAGACAGGGTGGAAGGAGATTAAAGGAGGAAAGGATATCCTGCAGGACTGCAGATGCAAAACCTGCTCTGGACTTGGAAAAGGCTGTCGGGTAGTAGTGAAGATATGCACAGAAGACCAAGTGGCTGCCTTGCCTCCAAGACATCCTTAGTGGGAATGAGCCCCTTTGAGGAACACTGTAAAAGTAGCTATGGCCCTAGCAGAGTGTGACCTAATCAAATCAGGGGGCTTTCTGCCATGATGGGTGCAACAGAAAGAGATGCAGTGGGAAATCCTCTTGGAAATAGTCTGTTTAGAAGCTGGTTTTCCTTCTGAGCCTGGGGCAAAAGTAGTGAACAGCTGGTCTGTTTTCTTCAGTGATTTAGTCCCGTTCAGGAAGAAGTGTAGCATCCTATGTACATCCAGATAGTGCAGTAACCTTTCCCCTCTGTTCTGAGAGTTGGGAAAGAAGGTAGGTAGATGAATATCCTGATTCAGAGACACATTAGTAACCACCTTAGGCATGAATGAAGGATAAGTTTGGTGGGAGACCCTGTCTTTATAGAAGATAATGAAATGCTCCACTGCAATTAGGGCCTGCAACTCTGAGACCCTGCTGGCCATTGTGATAGCCAGTAGTACAGCTGCTTTCCAGGTAAGACAATAAGGTGGTAGAGGCTGCAGGCTTGAAAGGAGGCAAAGCTGAGGTTCTAAGGAGAGGTGGGTTTCTTCCTGGGGGACCTAATATGAATAACACCCCTAAGAAATTGCTTCTGCAAAGGGTGAGAATAGATTACAGGATGACTAGGGATGTGGGCAGCGATAGCTGGGGCATGTATCTTGATGGAGGAATATGACAGACATTTCTCCACTAGGCAGGCCAGGTACTCCTGAATGTTAGGAATGTTAACAGGAATTTGGATGAAGCTGGTGCTTCTGGTACCAAACCAAGAATCTTTTCCATTTGGCTGAGTAAGATTTTTCTGGTGTTAGGCCTTTTAAACGCTCTTAAAATGGTCTGTACCTGTTGACACAATTTGGAGGTGGAGTAGGGCACTGTGGAATAAACCAGGCTGAGAGTCGGAAGGTTAGGGTGCACAATCCTTCCCTTTTCTGGGCGAGTAGGTCTACCCTCTGTGGTAACATCAAAGGCTTTTAACTGGTGAGCTCGAGGAGGAGAGGGAACCAGTGCTGCCTGGGCCAGTCCTGTGCTATCAGGGTGGCCCTTTGGGCCCTCCTCCACTAGAAGCAACAGGGGGGTAGTGGTGGGAAGGCATGAATGAAAAGGTGTGCCCAAGGGAAGGAGAAGGTAACTGTTCTCCATGCAGATTTCTGCCTTGTTCTGCTGCAGAACTTCTCCAGGTAAGCGTTTTCCTTGCAGGCAAATATGCCCACCTGCGGAAAGTACAATTGTGTACACTTATCATAAATGTAGATGTTTGAGTGTATTCACTGTTGCAGTCATTACATTTGGGTAATCTGCTGGCAGGTTGCCCTCAGTCGGCCTGATTAACAAAGTCTTGGGTCCTGCGTTGGTTGCTGTCCCTTCTTCCATGATGTCAGGTCGTTAGCATTATAAAACATGCATCCGATGCCATTACATCAGTTTTTCTTGCCCCAGATGTCAGGTGCCCCCTAATGGGGAGCAAATAAAATTAAAAACACAAAAATATACCTCCAACCAAAAGCAAATACACCAAAAAGGCTTTTAAGCATAGTAATAGAAGGCAGAGATATAGCCAGAGAAAAGTAGGGGGCTGGAGGGAGGGTAACCAGGACTGCAACAGTGAATACACTCGAACATCTACATTTATGATAAGTGTACACAACTGTACTATGTTCTTCGTGTTTCACTGTTGCAGTCATTATATTTGGGTATATTCCCAAAGCTATGGTTGGGAGGAGGAGTTTATACAGCATTAGGGTCAGCTATAAGGCCCTGAAAGACAGCAGTGGCAAAGCCAGATCTGGATTTAGAGAAAATTGGTAAATAATGAAGGACAGATTGGTCCTCAGCGATACCTTGCCTGCATGACAGATGATGAAAGGCTCCACTGCCACAAGGGCCTGTAATTCAGATATCCTTCTAGCTGAAGTGGTTGCTAAAAGGAAGGCTGTTTTCCAAGAAAGACATTTTAAGTCTGCAGTAGCAGCTGGCTCAAGAGGAGGTAGAGTGAGTTAAGATCCCAGGCAGGGGTAGGAGCTCTCCTGGGTGGTCTCAAGTTCTTTGCCCCTCTGAGATACTGCTTGAGCAGGGGATGAGAGAAGAGGGGTGGGTTCTGTGTTATAGTGAGATGAAATAGCTGAAGCATGGATTTTAATAGAGGAAAAAGACAGGCCCTTGTGAAGCATCTCAGTTGAGTATTGCAAATCTGAGATAAATTGGGCGCTGCTGTGCTCATCCCTAAAGATTGGTTCCAGGCAAAGAATCTTTTCCATTTGTCAGCATAAGATTTTCTAGTACTAGGTGTTCTCGCCTCCAAGGTGACATCCATCACAGGTTTGCTGAGGGATGATAAGGGTGAATTTAAGTGATTAGCCAGGCTGCAAGATTCAATGTTGGAAGCTGAGGGTGCAGAATTTGGTTCTCCTGCTGAGACAGCAAGGAAGGGGTCTGAGGCAGGTGCCATGGAGATATTTGTGACGCACTACACAGGAGTGGGTACCAGTGTTGGCGTGGCCAGTCTGGAGCAATCAAAATCATTCTTGGTTTGTCTTGTTTGACTTTTAGCAGAACTTTGGAGAGCAGAGGGAGAAAGGCGTAAACTGATAGGTTTTTCCAGCTGAAGGACAGAGCATCCATTTTCCAGGCTTTTTTTGTGGGGAGCCCTTGTGCAAAACTTGTCCAACTGGTAGTTCTGGGGGGGAGGCAAATAGATCTGTCTGGGCTCCCCCATTTGCTTGTCAACATGTTGAAAATCCGTGGTTCCAGTTTCCAATAGTGTGGGTCCATGAGATTTCTGCTTAGTCCGTCTGCCAGTGTATTAAATTTTCCTGGCAGGAATTGAGCTTGTAGGTGCACTTGGTAGCTCAAGCCTGTGTTCACAATGCCATGGCTAGACTGCAGAGGGGGTAAGAATGTGTACCCCCCTGCTATTTTATGTACCACATAACCAAGGTGTTGTCCATCTTTACCATTAGATGTCCTGGAAGAATGTAGTCCTTGAAGGCTGTCAGAGCATTCTGTACAGCTCACATTTCTTTTTGATTGATATGTAGGTGCATTTAATTTGGGTTCCATTTGCCCTGAATACACTTTCCTGCCAGGTGAGCCCTCCATGCATAGTCTGATGCATCTGTAGTTAGGGCTTGGGTGGCAGGGGGTAGTGTGAATGGCAGTCCCTTGTTTGGTGGCAGGCCTCTGCCCACCATAGGAATTCCAGGTGTAGGCAAGGTATGATAGGAATCATTGTTTCCAAGCTGTGACAATGCTGACTCCATAGACTTTTTAGGTACCACTGCAGTTTCCTCATATGCAATTCTGCATATGGAATTAGAAGAATACAGGAGGCCATGAACCCCAAGGCTTGCAGTATTTGTCTTGCAGATAGCAGAGTTTTTGTGGCCACTTGTTTGAAGTAAGTTACCAATTGATTTTGCTTCTCTGGCGTGAGGAAAGCCAAATGGGCAGTTGTATTCAAGCTTGCAACCCAGGAATGTAATCTGTTGAGAGGGTACCAGTTGTGATTTCTTTTCGTTTATGGTGTACCCCAGACAAGTTAGAACCCTTTTTGCAATGCCAGATGATTTAGAAGTATGGCCTGGTTTTCTGCCTGAATTAGACAACCGTCCAGGTATGGATATATTTGAATATTTCTTTGCCTGCAAAATGCAGTAACTGGAGCCAGGCACTTTGTGAATACCCTGGGCACAGTAAACAAGGCAAAGGGCAGTGCAGAGAACTGATAATGCAAGTAGTCTGCTTTGAAGCGTAGGTATCTTCTGCAAGATTCCCTGATTGGGATGTGCAGGTATGCTTCTTTTAAATCTAGAGTTGCCAACCAGGCATCCCTTGCCTAGCATAGAAAGTAACTGGTGAAGAGTCAGCATTTTGAATTTTGGAATGTCCAGAAAGGTGTTTAGAGTAGACAGGTCCAGAGCTGGACGCCATGATTTGTCTTTTCTAGGTACCAGAAAAACCTGGAATAGAAACCTTGTCCCTTTTCCTCTTCTGGTACTGGCTGAATAGCCCCCATGATTAAGAGGGAAAGTACTTGTTTTTGAGCCTCTGCCCACTGATTTTGGGGCAGGTCTGGCCACCTGTTTGGTGTTGGCAATGTGTGGAATTGAAATCTGTATCCCTGGGACACTATATTTAAAACCCATTTGTCTTGGGTTATGAGTTCCCAGTTATTTGCATGAAGAGCAATCTTTCCCCGCAAAGGGGCGGCTAAAAGGTAAGTGCTTGGTAATTTTAAAAGGACGTCATTGAGACTGTTTAGCATAGGGGGGTGTCTTGTTATTTCCAGATTTTGAAGTGGAGGCCCCCCATTGCTTAGATCTGAGAGTCCCCTGGGACTGAAACCTGGTGCTTTTGGTGTGTCTGATTTGGCTTGAGAGGATCTGGAAGGAGCTGGAAAAGACCAATTCTTAGTAGGCCAGTGCCTACTAAATCTTGTAGGTTGCACTTGTAAGAAATCTTTAACAGTTTGCATAGATTTAGCTTTATCTTCCATCTTTTTTAGAACTTCTTCAGCCTTATTGCCAAACAGGCGGTCCTGATTTAAGGGAGCATCCAACAATTTTGCTTTAACATGATTAGGCAAAGATTGCTCCTTAAGCCAAGCATGCCTTCTAAGCACAGACCCAGTAACCGCAGCCCTGCGCGAGGCCTCTAAAGAATCAAAACCACATTGCAAAGTATGTTTTCCAACTTGTTCAGTAGAATGCAATAAATTCTGTAAATGTTTATTTTCCACACAGTCAGGAATCAACAACATTTTCTGTTTAAGCAGTCCAATAGTATGCTGTTGATATTTTAACATATGAAATTGGCAGTTTAAAGCCCTGATTGCCAAGGTTGCAGAAGTATAAACCTTCTTACCCCATCTATCCAGCGCCCTGAAGTCTCTATCAGAAGGGGTAGGATTTTTAGCAGTAGAAGCCTTAATGTCCTTGGGCCCGTGAAATGGTTTCTGGATCTGCAACAGGATTTTTATGGGACTCAGAAACCCTGTAGTATATCTGTCAGGTTTACTAGGAGCCAGAGGCAGGGAATCAGGGGCCATACTGGATTCCGAAAACACATCAACAATGTCTAGTACAGGAGGTATAGCCAAAGGCCTATGCCGAGGTAGAAGAAGGAAATCCCTAACCTCTTTTTGAATCAGAAAATTCCTGACTTTCCCATTGGAAATTCTCCCTTAAGGTATATAAAATTTCCCAAAAAGAAAAATCCTCAGGAGGGGAAGCAGAGGGAATGGAATCCTCTGCATCAGAATCCTCATAAGTAGGTATGGACAAATCCAGGTCATTAGAAGAGTCAGAAGAAACAGAAATCTGATCAGAAGATACATAATCAAGCACAGCCCTAGGCCACGGGGGGTTGACTACCCCTGATTAGATTAATTAAATCTTCAGCCGTTTTGATAATTTGTTTTTTAGGCATAGGAGCCTGAACATGTGGCCTGAGCGTCGATTTTTTAGACACAGATCGAGATTTAGACCTTAGAAATGAAGGTGGAGTTGGTTTAATATGCAAGTCTGTAGGCCTGAATACACCCTCAGAAGCTGGAGCCTGCACAGCGGCTCCGAACCCATCCAAGGTAGAGACATCCATGGGTTCCATAGGTGATGCATCTCACGGCATACCGGACTCCAAATGGGTCTCAGTAGAGGCATGCGAATCAGAATTAGTGGGCATCAGGGGTTGCGAAAGCACCTCACTGAGTACCTGCGAACTGGCAACTGGCTTAGGAGAAGCGTCGTCTGCAGTTTTGGACCTCGGCGGCCTCTCTCTATCTTTGCGTTTTTTCGGAATCCCAGCAGTCAGATGGCTAACCGACATTTCTGGATAATTAAACCAAGAACCAAAATACGTAGAGGCAAAAATGTACTGACGACGGATAGTGAGCTGATTAAATAAAGCACAAAACCGACAGCAAGGTACGTCGTGGTCAGGGCCTAGGCAAGGAATACAGTACGAATGAAAATCTTTGTGAGGTATTTGCTTTCCACAAGAAATGCAATTATTAACTTTTACTGATATCGATAAGGAGCAAGAAAAAGTATCCCCAACAAGGTACTTAGCTTTAAGTTGAATACTTTGGTTCTGAAACTCGAAAATGAAAATTTCAGGAATCGGTCAACCGGCACTTGCGAACTGTTTCTGCTTCGGGCACCAACACGGCAAGAAAGATTGATGCAATGGCATCGGATGCATGTTTTATACCCCTGTCGACCTGACATCATGGAAGAAGGGACAGCAACCAACACAGGACCCAAGACTTTGTTAATCAGGCCGACTGAGGGCAACCTGCCAGTAGATTACCCAAATGTAATGACTGCAACAGTGAAACACGAAGAACATTCCCCCCATTGCTGTGTTATTGTATGGAAAACTTCCCGATGGAGATTCCATTTATGGAGGTCTGTCAGACTCCTGCTATGGTGGTCTGCCAGGATATTCTTTTCACCTGGCAGGTATTGTGCCATGAGGTGCAGGCCTAGGGATTGTGCTGTCTCCTACATTTGCATGGCTAGATGACACAGGGAGTAGGAATTGCATGCCTCCTTGCCTGTTTATGTACCACATGACTGTGATATTGTCTGTCTGCACTACTAGGAACCCTGGGTTCCATTTGTCCTTGAAAGTCAGTAAACCATTTTGCACTAGCCTGCGTTCTTTCCAATTTACCTGCTTCCTCCTGTGTTAAGTGGACCATAATCCTTGAGTTTGGAGGTATTGGGTATAGGCCCCCCCCCAAAGGTGTCTCTGAGGCATCTGTGGTGTGGATTTGGCCCTGGAGCAAGAATCTGAAAGGTAGGCCCTGATTTTGGGTACAACCCTTTGCCCACCATGCAAACTCCTGCTTGAGGCAAGGTATCAAGGGTATTTGGGTGTCCAATGACTGAGAGCTCTGGCACCACATGCTCTTAAGGTATCACTGCAGCTTCATGTGCAGCCTGGCTAGGGGGTACCATGAGAATACATGATGCCATGAACCACAGTGCTCTGAGGAATTCCCTGGCTGTGATGCTTTGAAATTCCTGTATCTGTAGGAAGTAACTGGCTAAATAGGTGACCTTGTCTGGGGGAGGTAGGCCCTCAGGAGGAAAGAGTCCCGGAGAGCTCCCTGGAAGATTAACAGTTTGGATGGAACCAGGCTGGATTTCATTGAAGTTTATAGTGAACCCCAGAGAAGTCTGGAGGTCCAGATTGAATTTCAGATATTTGTTGATCTTTGGAATGTCTGTAGCTTGAATTAGGCAATTGTCCAGGTAAGGGTATATCTGGACCCCTTTGGTTCTGCAGTACACAACGACCGGTGCCAAGCACTATGTGAAAACCCTTGGAGCAGTAGACAACCCAAAGGACAGAGCTGAAAACTGATAGTGACAGGAACTTGCTCTGAAGCAAAGAAAGCGTCTATGTGATTTTTTAATAGGAATGAGTAAGTAGGCGTCCTTTACGTCTACTGAGACCATGAAGGCCTAAGAGTATTCATGGGCAGTAATTTTTGAAATGTCAGCATTTTGAACTTTGGTGTCATGAGGAACTGGTTTAAGCGGGACAGGTCCAGAATAGGGCACCAAGATCCTTCTTTTCTTGGGACTAGAAATAACCTCGAGTAAAAGCCTTTCCCTTTTTGTTCCTCTGGAACTGGCTCCACTGCTCCCTGAGAACACAGAATCTGTATCTGTTCGACGGCCTGAGTTTTTCTGATTTGGGGGTCATCTAGGAAACCTGAGTACACTAAGGGCTCTTTGAAAGTGAGTTTGCAACCATCTGCTATAATGTTTAGAATCCACCAATCCGAAGTAATGTGGGTCCAGCTTTTGGAGTAAGAGAGAGAGTCTTCCTCCTAGTTTTGGGTGGTGGTGGGAGGGTGGCAGAGGGAGAGAGTCACAAAGTACAGTTGTGTACACTTACCATAAATGTAGATGTTAGAGTGTATTCACTGTTGCAGTCATCACATTTGGGTTATCTGCCTGCAGGTAGCCCTCAGCCAGCCTGAATACCAGAGTCTTGGGATTTCTGAGTCGGATGCTGTCACTTCTTCCTTGACGTCAAGTCATCAGGGGTATAAAACATGCAGCCGACGCCATTACATCAGTTTTTTCTTGCCTCAGATGTCAGGTGCCTCCAAAATAGGAAGCAATTATATGGTGTGGAACACCCCAGCAAAAAGTAAATACACATAGTATAAGATATGCCAAACCAAAAAGGATAGGTGAAAGCAAAGACAATCAGGGGGCTGGAGGGGAGGGTAACCATGACTGCAACAGTGAATACACTCGAACATCTACATTTATGGTAAGTGTAAACAACTGTACTATGTTCTTCGTATTTCATTGTTGCAGTCATCACATTTAGGTTGATTCCCAAAGCTAAGGAAGGGTGGAGGTAGATTAAGAAGCATTAGGCCTGGCAATCAGGCCCTGTAAGACTGCTGTGGCAAATCCAGCTCTGGATTTAGAAAAGATAAGCAAGTGGTAATGTTTGGTGAAACTATGTATAGAGCTCCAAGTTGCAGCTTCCAGGATGTCCCTGGTAAAGACTTCCTCTGAGAAATGCAGTAGAGGTAGATGTAGCTCTAGTGGAATGTGTTCTTATCCCCTGTGGGGTAGGTTTTCAATGGTGCTTGTAGCAGAAATGGATGCGGTGTGCTATCCATTTAGATATGGTTTGCCTTGAAATGGCCTCCCCTCTGCCCCCACAGCAAAGCTGACTAGCAAGCTGGTCAGATTTTCTGAGAGGTTTAGTCCTGTCCAAATAGAATCTAAGCTGTTTGTGCATGTCTAGAAAATGCAGTATCTTTTCCCCTTTATTTTGATGATTAGGGGAAAAAAGTAGGCAAATGAATGGACTTGTTTAAAGCCACACTAGACACCACCTTGGGCATAAAAGATGGGTTAGTCCTGAGAAAGATGGGTTAGTCCTGAGGGAAACCCTGTCTGCATGGAAGATAATGTAGGGTTCCACTGCCATAAGGGCCTGCAGCTCGGACACTCTTCTTGTTGAAGTGATGGCTAGACGTAAAGCTGTTTTCCATGAGAGGAATTTAAAATCTGCTGTAGCAGCCAGTTCAAAGGGGGGATGTGCAAGTTTTTCCAATACAAAGTTAAGGTCCCAGGCTGGAGTGGGAGCTCTCCTGGGGCAGTTTTAAATTTTTGGCCCCTCTAAGGAACTGTTTTACTAGAGGATGAGAGAAGAGGGGTGGCTCAGTATTACAATGAGCTAAGATGGCAGAGGCATGAATATTAATTGAAGAGAAGGATAGGCCCTTGTGGAGCACTTCTGTTAAGTAATCTAGTATATGAGGTAAGCTGGGCACAGTTTTGCCCATCCCTTGAGAGTGGCTCTAGGAACAGTACCTTTTCCACTTTTCTGAATAGGATTTTCTAGTACTAGGCCTCCTTGCCTCAAGAATGACATCCAGCACCTGCTTACTGAGGGTTGTTAGAGTTGACTTCAGGGGATTAGCCAGGCTGCAAGGTTCAGGGTCTGAAGCTGAGGGTGCAGAATATGGACCCTGCTGGGACAGCAGGTAAGGGGTCTGAGGCAGGTGCCATGGTTGTAGCACTGTCAGACTGCACAAAAGAGGACACCAGTGCTGGCATGGCCAGTCTGGTGCAATCAGGATTGTCCTTGGCTTGTCCTGTTTGATCTTTAGTAGAACCTTCGAGAGGAGAGGCAGAGGGGGAAAGGCAAAGACTGAGAGCCTTTCCCAGGAAAAGGACAGGGCATCCACCTTCCAAGCTTGGCTGTGGGGATTTCTGGTGCAGTATTTGTTCAATTGATAGTTCTGAGGGGAAGCAAACAGGTCCACCTCTGGTGTCCCCCATCTGTTCCCCAAGTGCTTGAATATTTTGAGTTACAGTTTCCATTCGTGTGGGTCCATGAGATTTCTGCTCAAGTTGTCTGCCAGTGAATTTAGTTTGCCTGGCAGGAACTGAGCTTGTAGGTGCACTTGATTGCTCAAGGCTGTGTTCCACAGAGCCATGGCTAGTCTACAGAGTGGGTAAGGAATGTGTTCCCCCCTGCTTGTTTATGTAACACATAACTGTGGTGTTGTCTGTCTTAACCAATAGTTGTCCTGGAAGAATAAGGCCTTTGAAGGCAGTCAGAGAATTCTGTACAGCTAATTTTTCTTTTTGACTGATATGCAGGTGCATCTGCTTTGGGTTTCCTTTTGCCCTGAATGCACTGCCCTGCCATGTGAGCCCCCATGCATAGTTTGATGCATCTGTTCTTAGGGTTTGGGCAGCAGGGGGTAGAGTGAAAGACAGTCCCTTGTTGTGGTTGCAGGCCTCTGCCCACCAAAGGCACTCTGCACTTAGAGAGGGAATGATGGGACTTATTGTTTCTAGGTCATGAGAATGTTGACACTATGGACTTTTTAGATACCATTAAAGTTTCCTCATATGCAGTCTTGCAGAATGCAAGAGGCCATGAACCCCAGAGCTTGCAGTAATTTCCTTGCAGATAGCTTTTTTTTTGTGGCCAGTAAGTTGTCAAATAAATTTGTTTCTCTGGAGTGAGGAATGCCATCTGGGAAGTTGTGTTCAAGCTTGTTTCCAGGAATACAATCTGTTGGTAGGGTACTAGGTGTGGTTACTTTTTGTTGACGGTGTATCCCAGTGAAGTTAGAAGTCTCTTTACAAATGCCAGATGCTGTAGTAGCAAGTCCTGACTTTTTACCTGAATCAGGCAATTGTCCAAGTATGGGTAAATCTGAATACTTCTTTGCCTGCAAAAAGCAATGGCTGGAGCTAGCACTTTGTTAATCCCTGGGCACAGTAGATAAGCCAAAGGGAAGTGCAGAGAACTGATGGTGCATAGAGCCTGTCCTGAAGCAAAGGTATTTCCTGCAAGATTCCCTTCTAGGGATGTGCAGCTAAACTTCTTTTAAGTCTAGGGTTGCCAGCCAGGCATCCTTGGCTAGCATAGGAAGCAGCTGTTGGAGAGTTGGCATTTTGAATTTTGGAACCACCAGAAAGGTGGAGAATAGATAAATTCAGGATAGGACGCCAGGAGTTTTCTTTTCTGGGAAGCAGGAACAGTCTTGAATAAAAGCCTTGTCCCCTTTGTTCTGCTGGGACAGGTTGAATACTCTTGATGCTGATGAGAGAAAGTGCTTGCTTTTGGGTCTCTGCCCACTGGTTTGGGGGGAGATCTGGCCATCCACTTAGTGTTGGGAGTGAGTGGAAGTGGAATCTGTTTCCTAGGGAAGCAATGTTTAAAACCCATTTGTCTTGGGTAATGCATTCCCAGTTTTTTGCATGCAGGGTGTGTTTTCCTCCTAAAGGTGCAAGTACTTGAGCAAGGCTTGGTGGAGTTAAGGATAAGTCATTGTGCAAGTTTACCATGGGGGGGAGGCTTACTACTCCCTGATTTGGATATGGATACACCCCACTGCTCAGATCTGTGCATAACCTGAGACTGAAGTCTTGGGGGTCTGCTGCCCCTGGGTTTGGACTGAGAAGGCCTGGAAGGGACTGGAAAGGACCAGTTCTTTGAAGGCCAATGCCTACTGAATCTAGATAGTTGTACTTGTAAGACATCATTAACAGTTTGTACAGATTTAGCTTTCTCCTCCATCCTTTTGAGAACTACTTCTGCTTTATTGCCAAATAAGCGCTATTGGTTTAAAGGTGCATCCAGTAATTTTGCTTTGACATGATCTGGCAAGTTTTGTTCCTTAAGCTAAGCATGCCTTCTAAGAACAGACCCAGTAACAGCAGCCCTACACGATGCTTCTAAAGCATCAAAACCACACTGCAAAGTATGTTTACCAACTTGGTCAGCAGAATGCATTAACTCTTGTAAATCTTTGTGTTCTACACAGTCAGGATTCAACATCATTTTCTGTTTAATTAGCCCCATAATATCCTGCTGATACTTTAACATATGAAACTGGCAATTTAAAGCCCTAATGGCCAAAGTAGCAGAGGTGTATACCTTCTTATCCCATCTGCCTAAAGCCCTAGAATCCCTGTCAGAAAGGGTAGGATTCTTTGCAGTAGTAGCCTTAACGCCTTTTGGTCTTTGGGAAATGGTCTCTGGATCTGCAGTAGGATTCTTGAAAAGGAACTTGTGACAGTCAGGTACTCTACAGTACCTGTCAGATTTCCTGGGAGCTGGAGGTAAAGTATCTGGGGTAAGGTTGGATTCCAAGAAAACATCATCTACAATTTCCAGAACAGGTGGGATAGCTAGAAGCCTGTGCTGAGGCAGGTTTAAAAATTCCCTGAGTTTTTTTTGGATTGAGAATAGTCCTGGTTTTCCCAGCGGAAGTGTTCCCTAAGGGTATGCAGAGTTTCACCAAAAGAAAAATCTTCTGTAGGGGAAGCAAAGGGAATGGAATCCTCTGCATCAGAATCCTCATAGGTAGATAAGGGTATGTCCTGGTAGTCAGAAGGAAAGTACAGTTTTGTACCTACCATAAATGTAGATGTTCGAGTGCTAATACAGCTGCAGTCATAACAGATGGGTTATCCTGCCGTCAGGCGGGTCCTCAGTCGGCCGAATTCCAAAGTCTAGGTCCGGCGTCGGTTGTCGTCGCTTCGTCCCTGACGTCAGTGCGACAGGGGTATAAAGGAACCAGCCGACGCCATTTTCTTCTGTTTTTCTTGCCCCAGATGTCAGGTGCCCCCAGAAGGAAGGCAATAAATAAATTTGTGTAATAAAGCAATGCAATATAATCAAAATACAGTAGTTGCAAGCAAATACACCATAAATGAATACCCCAATCAGGTTGTATGAGGAGGTGTTAGCCAATAGGCCTGTCCCAAGAGGGGAAGGAGGGAGGGAAACCTGGACTGCAGCTGTATTAGCACTCAAACATCTACATTTATGGTAGGTACAAAACTGTACTATGTTCATTGTGCATACAGCTGCAGTCATAACAGATGGGTAGAATCCCAAAGCTAAGAAAAGGGTGGTAAGCACTAGGTGGAACTAGGAGGAGCCAGGATGCCCTGCAAGACTGCAGTGGCAAAGCCTGCTCTAATTTTGGAGTATAATGGTAGGTGGTAGTGCTTGGAGAAAGTATGCACAGAACTCCAAGTGGCTGCTTCCAAAATATCTTTGGTAGGAACTCCTCTGAGGAAGGCTGCAGAGGTAGCTGTGGCCCTTGTGGAGTGAGATCTGATGCCTGTAGGTACAGTTTTGCCATGAAAAGAATAGCAAAAGCGTATGCAGAGGGCTATCCATTTTGAGATTGTCTGTTTGGAAATTGGCTTTCCTTGAGCTCCTATAGCATAGGACACGAAGAGCTGTTCTGATTTTCTGAAAGGCTTTGTTCTGTCCAAATAATAACGCAGTTGTCTGTGGATGTCCAAGGAATGTAGTAATCTCTCCCCTTTGTTTTGAGGACTACGATAAAAGGTAGGTAAGTGTATGGCCTGATTCAAAGCTACCCTGGATACCACTTTAGGCATAAAGGACGGGTTGGTTCGTAAGGAAACTCTGCCCTGATGGAAGATGATAAAAGGCTGCACACAGCCATGAGAGCTTGTAGTTCTGAAACTCTACGAGCTGAGGTGATAGCCAAAAGGAAAGCTGTTTTCCAAGACAAATATTGCAAATCTGATGAGGCAGCTGGCTCAAAGGGAGGCAAGGTCAGTTTTTCCAGAATGAAATTGAGATCCCAAGCAGGTATTGGTTGTTTCCTTGGGGGTCTTAGATTCTTAGCCCCTCTGAGGAACTGTCTTAAGAGAGGGTGAGAGAATAAGGGTGGATCAGTGTTGTATTCTGCAGAAATGGCTGAGGCGTGGATTTTGATGCAGGAGAATGAAAGTCCACTGCTTAGCAGCTCAGCTAGATACTGTAGTATTTGAGGTAAATTCAGTTGTCCAGGATCCTGGCCCTTTTTCTCATTCCAGACACAAAACCGTTTCCATTTTGCGGAGTAAGCTTTTCTAGTTGACGGCCTTCTGGCCTCGAAAATGACATCCTGCACCTCCTTGGAGAGTAGGGTCTGTTGTGATGCTAAGGAATCTTCCATGCGGCTAGATTGAGTGTTTTTAGCTGGCTGTGAAGAGTTTTGAAGCTGTGCTGAGTCAGGAGAAGAGGCATTAGAGGCAGGGTCCATGGTGGGAGGCCAGGCTCCTCAGGAGTGGGTACCAGTGTTGTCTTGGCCAGTCTGGAGCAATGAGAATCATCTTTGGTCTATCTGCTCTGGTTTTCAATAGAACTTTGGGCAGCAGAGGAAGAGGTGGGAAGGCATAAACTGTCATTGATGTCCAACTGAAGGAGAGAGCGTCCACTCTCCAGGCCTTTGGATGGAAAATCCTTGAGCAGAATTTTGTCAATTGGTGATTTTTGTGGGAGGCAAAGAGATCTATGTCTGGCCTTCCCCATGCTTGGATTATCTCTGTAAAAACATTTGGATGCAACTTCCATTCATGTGGATCTGTCATATTTCTGCTTAGGTTGTCTGCCAGCGTGTTTTCCTTGCCTGGCAAGTACTGTGTTTGTAGTTCGATTTGTAAGTCCATGGCCATGTTCCAAAGTGACATGGCCAGTCTGCATAGGGGGTATGAATGTGTTCCTCCCTGTTTATGTACCACATAACTGTGGTGTTGTTCGTTTTTATCAATAGCTGACCTGGTTGCAGAAGGTCTTTGAAAGCTATAATAGCATTTATTACTGCTAGCATTTCCTTTTGATTGATGTGAAGGTGCTTTTCTTTTTGGGACCATTTGCCCTGAATGCACCGATCTGTCATGTGCGCCCCCCAGGCGTAGTCCGAGGCGTCTGTTGTGATAACTTGATTTGCTTGAGGCTTGCTGAATGGAAGACCTGTGTTTGTTTGGCATGCTTGAGCCCACGACAGAAACTCCTTTTGTAGACATGGAATTAGTGGTATTATTGTTTCCAAACTGTGGCTGTGTTGAGACCATAGGTTTTTCAGGTACCATTGAAGTTTCCTCATATGCAGCTTTGCACATGGGATTAGTAAGATGCAAGATGCCACGAATCCCAGAGCCTGCAGGATTTTCCTTGCAGTCAGCCTGGTGCAATCTGCTAGTGCTCTGAAGTATTGCGTTAGTTGCCCCTGCTTCTCTGGCGTGAGATAGGTCATCTGGGTGTTTGTGTCCAAGTTGGCACCCAGGAAAATTATCTTCCGAGAGGGTATTAGCCTTGATTTCTTGTTGTTGACTGTGTATCCCAGACAGTTCAACAACATTATTACATAAGCCAGATGTTTCAGAAGAATGTGCTTGCTGTCCGCTTGGATCAGGCAGTCGTCCAAATAGGGGTATATTTGTATCCCTTGAAGTCTGCAGTAGGCAATTACTGATGCCAGGCATTTCGTGAATACTCTGGGCGCAGTAGATAAGCCAAAGGGCAATGCAGAGAATTGATAATGGGTTGAACCTGCAAGAAATCAGAGGTATCTTGTGCAATTTTGTCCGATTGGGACATGAAGGTATGCCTCCTTGAGTTCCAATGTTACCAGCCAAGACTTCTTGCCCAGCATGGGAAGAAGCTGCTGTAGAGTGAGCATCTTGAATTTTGGTACAAGTAGAAATGTGTTTAGGATGGATAAGTCCAAAATAGGTCTCCAATCTTTTCCCTTCCTTGGTACCAGGAATAGTCTGGAATAAAAACCT
This sequence comes from Protopterus annectens, assembly GCF_019279795.1. Classification (NCBI taxonomy): domain Eukaryota; kingdom Metazoa; phylum Chordata; order Ceratodontiformes; family Protopteridae; genus Protopterus; species Protopterus annectens. Next base: position 1,103,069,297 of record NC_056732.1, read on the forward strand.
TGACCTTGTTCGTGAGTAGGTACCTCTTGAATAGCTTTCATGTCTATGAGATCTGTAATTTGCCTTTGTGCCTCTGCCCTTTGATTGTGTGGCAGGTTTGGCATGCCTCTCATTTTTGGAAGGGTGTGAAAATGGAATCTGTAGCCTCTGTTTACAATGTCCAGGATCCATTTGTCTTTTGTGACAATATGCCAATTTTTTGAAAATAATGCCAGTTTTCCTCCTAAGGGAGCTGCCATTTGAGTCTTGCTTGGCATGCAAATGTTAAAGTCATTGGGCTTGCTTTCTGAATGATTGCGAGTTATCCTCACCACCTCTTTGTGTAGGAGCTTGCCATTGTCTGCCTCTAAACGATCCTTCGGATTGTCCTCTGCCCCTCGGGCGCCTGTATCTACCTCTTTGGGGTCTATCCATGGCTGGAAAGGACCAATTTTTGGAAGTCCAATTTCTACTGAAACGTGGGGGTTGTACCTGTAGGAAATCTTTCACAGTTTGCATTGATTTAGCCTTTTCCTCCATTTTCCTTAATACCTCCTCAGCATTAGCACCAAATAATACATCCTTTTGTAGAGGGGCATCTAGTAATTTAGCTTTGACATGATCAGGCAAGGTTTGCTCCTTGAGCCAGGCATGTCTACGTATGACTGATCCTGTAACAGCAGCTCTACATGAGGCCTCTAGAGCATCAAAACCACATTGTAAGGTATGCTTACCCACTTGTTCTGCACTATGCATCAAATCCTGCAACTCCTTCAAGTCTGGTTGTTCAGGTTGTGACATTTTACTTTTCAATTGTGATAACAAAAACTGTTGGTATTTTAGCATATGGAACTGACACAGTTTAAGGCCCTCATGGTTAAGGTAGCCGAGGTATATACCTTTTTTCCCCACCTTTCTAAGGATCTGGAATCTCTCTCGGAAGGTAATGGATTTTTAGCAGTGGAGGCCTTAATTCCCTTGGGGCCCTGTGAGATGGTTTCTGGGTCAGCAGCATGGCTTTTGTATAGAAATTGGTGTGAGTAAGGAACCCTGTAGCACCTGTCAGGCTTGACTGGGGCTGGAGGCAGAGAATCCGGGTTAAGGCAGGCCTCCGAGTAAACGTCATCTAGGATGTCCAAGACAGGAGGTATAGCCAGAGGCCTGTGCTGAGGTACTAAGAGAAATTCCCTAAGCCTTTTCTTGGAGTCTGAATAATCTTGGCCTTCCCAGTGGAAGTGTTCCCTTAAGGTATGCAAAGTTTCCCCAAATGAGTAATCCTCTGGGGGGGATACAGAAGGAATTGACTCTTCTGCATCAGAGTCTTCAAAAGGGGAGTAAGAATGTTCCTGATCATCAGAGTGTTCTGAAATAATGGAGCCCTGATCAGAGGAGGGGGATTCTTCCTCCACTCTGGGCCTTTTGTCCGGTGGGGGTTGAGAACCCCGGATAAGAGTAATTAAATCCTCAGCCATTTTAAGCATCTGTTTTTTAGGCATGGGGCCTGGAGATGGGCCCTGTGTAGCTTGTCTCTTAGAATGCATGGCTGCTTTAGACTTAGTGAAAGCCTTGATGGAAACAGAAGAGGAAGGTCTGAAGACACCTTGAGTGGAGGTAGACCTGTCCACATTTTGAGGTTCAACGCCAAGAGTGGCTTCGGTATCTGTAGTCGGGGTGTGGGCCGAGGAGCCTGCGACCTCGGGCACAGGAGACACCGCCAATGAAGGGTAGTCAGGGGCTGCGTAGGCGCCTCGCTGAGAACCGGACCATGTGTAGTCGGCTTTGGCGTAGTGTCGGTAGAGGCCGCGGACCTCGTGTGTCGGTCCTTATCTTTGCGTTTTTTAGACAAAACTGGAGTCGGAGTATCTGACGACATAATATAGTTAAATGTTTTTCCAAAATAATGCTGGGCGAACTCCGCCCGATGCTTAATGGTGCGTTTGTTGAATGTACCACAAAAGCGACAGACCGAGACGTCGTGGTCTCGGCCTAAACAAGGTATACAGAGGGAATGGAAATCCTTATGCGGTATTTGCTTCCCACATGAAATACAATTATTAACTTTGTCTGACATCGGTCTGAGGCAAGAAAAGTTTCCCCAACGGGGTACTTAGCTTTCAAGGAGACTTCGGTTTCAAAATTTTCGTAATTTCAGGAGCTGGCCGACCAGCACTTGCGAACTGCTTCTGCTTCGGGCACCGCGCGGCAAGAAAGACTGGAAAAAATGGCGTTGGCTGGTTCCTTTATACCCCTGTCGCACTGACGTCAGGGAAGAAGCGACAACCGACGCCGGACCTAGACTTTGGAATTCGGCCGACCGAGGACCCGCCTGACGGCAGGAGAACCCATCTGTTATGACTGCAGCTGTATGTACGATGAACATCAGAGATATCAGATTCCTATTCAGAAGAAAAATCAGTTCTAAGTCTCTTTGAGGGGGAAGGCTGGCTTCCCCTAATTAAGGTAATAAGGTCTTCAGCCATTCTAATCATTTGTTTTTGAGGGCTGTGGGCTAGGGTTGCCACCTCTCCGTTTTTTTTCCGGACTATCCAGAAATCAAACTGATTCTCCGGTAGTCCGGAAAACACTGTACAAACTCCGGTATTCTGTTTCAAAAAGGAAACAGACTATCGGAGTTTGTAAATCGGCTGATTTACTATGTTTTTTTTTTTTTTTTACAGAAAAGCATAGTAAATCAGCCGAAAGCAAGCAGCAGGAATGGAAAAAGAGGGTGTTCCCCACCGAGTGATGACATCATGACAACACAAAATGGGCGGGATGTGGGCGGGATTACTGGTGAAGCGAAGGGTGTGGCTTTACTCCGGTTTTCGCCACGAAGGAAGGTGGCAACTATACTGTGGGCCTGAGAATGCACTTTGGTTGTTGGTTTCCTAGGCGTAGTGCAAACTTTAGGCCTGAGAAATTCAGTATTTTTGGCTTGAAATTAAGTCGTTTGTTTAATATGAAAATCAGTAGGCCTGAATACACTCTCAGAAGCTGGTGCCTGTACAGCGGCTCCGGACCCATACAAGGTAGAGACATCTGCAGGCTCCACAGTCGAAGAAGCATCGCGCGGCATACCGGTCTCTGGAAGGGTCTCAGTAGAGGCCTGCAAATCTGTAGAAGGGGGAATCAGGGGCTGCGAATGCGTCACACTGATAATGGCGACCTGGCAACTAGCTTAATGGTAACATCGTCGGCAGTTTTGGACCTATGCAGTCTGTCTCTGTCTTTATCCTTACATTTTTTCGGAAGATATATATATATATATATATATATATATATATATATATATATATATATATATATATATTACTTTTTAACACTCTTCAGAATGTTAGATTATTCCCTACTGGTTTAGGATATTGTCTTATCACATTAAATGCATTTATAAACAGTGTAAGAGGATAGCATGTTTATAGGAATGGGGGTTTTTACTACAATGGAAGTTCTAAGTATAGATATCTTTGTCATATTATTTTTATGTTTTGCTTATTTGCACTATGTATACTGAACTTGTATGGTTGCAAATGGTGCTAATGTCTTTTACTTTGCCTTATATGGGTATGGTTTCCTGCCTAATTAATTACCATACATAATTGTTAATTTTACTGTTTAATTGCCTTGTTAAGTGGATAGTCTATTGTATATAAGGATAGGGACTAACCCTTTTTACTTGTAACCTGATGAAGCGCACGATTTATGTGCGTGAAAGCGCTTGTTCTTTTATTAATTAAACAGAGTTGATTGATTTTAATATCGTGGTGGTTCCAGTGTTTTTCAACCTCTTCTGCTACCTTATTTCCACTGGGAACTCTTTGGATGGTCGTACTAGGTTTGGTGCTGATAGTCGTTTTACTTATCTTTGTATTTCTAGTCGATCAACACACGATGGAGATGCCGAACATAGAGTTGGACTATAACCCTGGTACTACAGGGAGTACGGAGAATTGGAATGATATTTTTTACCAACAGGAGAATTCTCTCCTGAACTTTGCTGCTCAAGGAACTGCTTCATCCTCTCTGATATCGGAAACTGATAACATGCAAGAATTCTATGGCCAACTGAGAGCGCTGGAGAACAATCTCTATAAACTACATCGGCTGATCTGGCAGAGGAAGCACCTTGAGGCGTGCCTCCACTTTAAGGTCATCCCACGAGGCATGCGCGTCCTCTGCATGCCGAGTTATGGAGATGCACATCCAGAACTGTTGCGGAGGTGGCAGTTGTTAAACATAGAGCTTGGGAATAATTATATCCGTTTGCTTATCGACTACTTTAAACCTTTGGAAGAAGAGCTTATCAGCAAAGTGGAAGGTGAGCACAAGAATATCACTCTATTGTATAAAAGTGACTTCTGTATGTTGAGACTAAATAACATGCTGAGACAACTCATGCTCTACAGCAATAAGTTAGAGCAACTTAAGTTAAGAAAGCTTAAACGAGACTGTAACGATTTTCAGCTCGGTCGCATTTTTATGTGGCTGAGGTCGAATGATTTGGCTGTTGCGGAAGAAAATGGTGAGCGGGTGACTGATATTCATTCCAGTACACCTAGTACGACCATATTGTCTGAAAAGCTGACTGACGTTCCACTTAGTAATGCTCCCATTCTAACTAACACGGCAGATGATGTTGCTTCATCTGCATCTACTATCCCCTGTAACCAGCAATGTCTTAAAGGGATGGTGACTACAGGTGCGAGACCTAAGAATAATGGACAGACTGTGAGTTTGACCCCTGGGGTAGTAGCTGCTCTAAATTTTCCACTACCCTACAAGAGTCGGGCGCAGGAGCGCTCAACAAGCAGAGGGAGGGGAAAACGCAAGTTATCGGGCGAGAACCGCGAGTCGAGGAGAAAGAAGAACTGAACACTTTGTTTTTTAACTTGTCATCTAAAGAGTTTTCAGATATTGAATGTGCTGTTCTAAACAGAGGCCTCTCTTTTATACCCTCCCGAGGGAGTAGTCTACCTGATACTTTGATTATGTTACGTAAATTTACTAGGAAGGTAGCTCTCAAATGTTTGTTTAAAGCCTCAGGTGAGGATAACACATCCTATGACACGACAGTGTTAAAAAGAAAAAGTACTTTTGTGCCGCATTTGCCTGGCTACATTGATTGTTTTCAGAGAGCCTGTGAACATGACTTATACCTTTTTTATAAGGGAGGGTCACATAAGCGTTTATTTGTTAACTTGAATGCAGCACAGAAGCAGGCATTAGAGTCTTTGAGTAATGATGTGAATTTGGTTTTCAGACCAGCTGATAAAGGGGGGGGAATAGTAGCTATGGATACCATCTTTTACAATGATTTGATGGCTGATATGTTAAAGGATGATCTAGCCTATTCGGAAATAAGTAAAGTTGAGGTGAGCTCTATAGTAAGAAATGTGCATGATACGTTTTATGATCTTCTGATGACGAGATGTATTGATAAAGGTCTATATGACTATTTAATGATTGAAGCACCTTTAATTCCTCTTATTAAGGGTCTTCCCAAGATACATAAAGGGGTAGTTCCTCCTCCCCTACGACCTATTGTATCTGGGAAGCTATGGGTTACCGAACATGCGTCCCATTATGTACAGTCGAGGTTAGGTCCCCTGATAGGTCTCATTCCCACTATTTTAAAGAATTCCTTTGAATTATTGAAGGATTTGAAAAATGTTGCTTTGCTTGATAGTCTAAGATCAGATACCCTGATGGTTACATTGGACATAAAAAACCTTTTTACTAGCATTCCAAATGAGTTTGGAGTGGATGCAGTTAGAGATTGCCTAGTTGAACTGAGTGATCTAGACAATACAGACCAGCTGACTATCTGTTCTCTTTTAGATCTAATCTTGAACAACAATGTCTTCTTATTCCAAGATAGGATGTTTAGGCAAACATGGGGGGTGGCAATGGGCACCCCCTGTGCCAATGCCTATGCCAATCTGGCTGTATATGTATGGGAGAAGACATATATTTTCAATGATTTGAGATTTAGGGCTAATGTCACCCTATACAGACGTTTTGTCGATGACATCCTTCTTTTTTGGAATGGAGGCATTGAATCCCTGAATGAGTTTGTGGATTACATGAGTTCGACTACGACCTTTCTGGATTTCACTCATGAATATTCATTTACTGAGGTTAATTATCTTGACATCACAATCTATAACAATGCCTTGAATGAAATTACTACCTCCCTATATAGGAAACCATGTTGGAGGAATGGCATACTCCACTATGGAAGTATGCATCCTAGGTATGTTTTCCCCAACGTGATTAAGAATCAAATGTCGAGAATAAAGAAACTCTGTAATATTGATAGTGACAAGGAGTGGCTCCTGGATTTTCAGGCCAAATGTTTTTTAGATAGGGGGTATCCCTCCCAGTTGGTGCTAGGGTGTAGAAATGATACCATCTTGAATGATGAAAGATCCTCCAAGAGTGGGGTCTTAAATGGACATGTAGCCTATGGTGCTAGGTCTAAAGCTGGGAACAAGCTTCACTTTGATATTAAATATACAAATGATATAGGGTATATTAGAGATATTATCTCTAGAAATTGGAAATTACTTACTATGGATAATGAATTACTGAAAATAGTCGGAGAGAGACCAAGTTTTAGATATAATAATTGTTATAATCTGAAAAGATTATTGTGCAGAGATAATATCAAGATTAAATCCTTGGATATTAGAGCAAGTCTCAGACAGGGAACTTTTCCCTGTAAGAAATGTTGTATCTGCAAGTATATTTCAACTGAGCAGATTTTTGAACGCACTGAGCTGGGTTTGTTGTTTGAACCCAACTTTTACGCAACATGTGACACAGTAAATGTCATTTACTTGGCTAATTGTGATAGCTGTGAGGCTTACTATGTGGGAATGACCACACGTAGACTCAAAGATCGAGTCTATAATCATGTCTATGACATTAGAAAAGCTAATATTAGTAATGCCTTAGCCAAACATTGTCAAATACATCCGACTCATGCCTTCAAGTTTAGAGTACTACAGATACAATATCCAAACAGGAGAGAAGGTGACTCCCTAGGGACCCTTGAATTAAATGAGTTGAAGTGGATTTTAATCCTTAGAGCCCACACAGAACCAGGGCTAAATACAGCTGTTAATATAAGGCCTGCAATTTTATAATTTTATATTATTTTTCCTGGTTTTATACCTTCTTTCCATCTCCTTTTCCGTACTTTTTTCCATACCTTTCTTTCCCCTTCTCCCCCTCTCCCCCTCCCCCCTCCTTCTTTTCCTTCCCCTTTTCTTTTCTTTACTTTTTTCCTCTCCCCCTTTCTCTCCCTTCCCCTTTCCCCCCCCTTCCTTTCCTTTTCTTTCCTTCTCTCTTTTTCTTTTCCTTCCTCCCCATCCCCTTTTCCCTCCCCTACCCCTTCCCCCCTCCCCTTTCCTCCCTCTTCTTCCCCTTTCCTTTCTTTCCTTCTTCTTTCGTTCCTTCTTACTTTTACCTTGGTTGTTATGGAGTTCATATTAATATATATATTACTTTTTAACACTCTTCAGAATGTTAGATTATTCCCTACTGGTTTAGGATATTGTCTTATCACATTAAATGCATTTATAAACAGTGTAAGAGGATAGCATGTTTATAGGAATGGGGGGTTTTACTACAATGGAAGTTCTAAGTATAGATATCTTTGTCATATTATTTTTATGTTTTGCTTATTTGCACTATGTATACTGAACTTGTATGGTTGCAAATGGTGCTAATGTCTTTTACTTTGCCTTATATGGGTATGGTTTCCTGCCTAATTAATTACCATACATAATTGTTAATTTTACTGTTTAATTGCCTTGTTAAGTGGATAGTCTATTGTATATAAGGATAGGGACTAACCCTTTTTACTTGTAACCTGATGAAGCGCACGATTTATGTGCGTGAAAGCGCTTGTTCTTTTATTAATTAAACAGAGTTGATTGATTTTAATATCGTGGTGGTTCCAGTGTTTTTCAACCTCTTAACCTATTTTTTCGGAAGATCTGTAGATGGATGGCTTACTGACGGCATTTTGGAGTACGGAGATCGAACGCGAAAGTATTTAGCTACAAAAATTGTCTGACAACGGATAGTTTGGGCGTTGAACAAGGCACAGCGAGGGACGTCGTGGTCTGGACCTAAATATGTTGACACAATAAGAATGAAAATCTCTATGAGGCATTTACTTTCCATAGGCAAGACAATTATCAATTTTTTCTGACATCGGTTAGAGCAAGAAAAAAGGATCCCCAATGGGGTACTTATCTTTTAGAAGACCTCAGGTCTGAAACTCGAAAATGAAAATTTCAGGAGTCGGCTGACCAGCACTTGCAAACTGCTTCTGCTTCAGGCACTGCACAGCAAGAAAGACTGATGTAATGGCATCGGCTGGATGTTTTATACCCCTGACGACCTGACGTCATGGAAGAAGTGACAGCATCCGATGCAAAAATCCCAAGACTCTGGTATTCAGGCCGGCTGAGAGCTACCTGCAGGCAGATAACCCAAATGTGATGACTGCAACAGTGAAACACGAAGAACATCTGCTCTCTAGCTGGGGCTATGACCTACAACTTCCCTGCTTGGGTGTTTCACAAGTCCATTGCCTAGATCTCTTTTGGTGATGCCTTTGCCTGAAAACTCTGTCCTTTTGAGGCCTTTGCCTGAAAACTCTGTCCTTTTGAGGCCTTCTTTGTTTCCTCCTAGGCTATGTAGAAAAGGATCAATGCTTGGCTGGAAAGCTTCTGCTGAACCTAGGTGGTTGTACTTGCAGGAAGTCTAACTGCTTGCATGGACTTTGCTTGTCTTCCATCTGAGTACTGCCTCAGCTTTTGGTCTAAAAAGTCTATTTTGTCAAGGGGTGTGTCTAACAGGCTAACCTTTACATGATTAGGGAGACCTTGCTTCCTAAGCCACGTATGTCTCCTAATTACTGAACCAGTGGCATCACAGCCACAATGCAAAATGTATTTAGCCACCTGGGAAGTGGAGTGACACAAGTACAAAAGTTCCTTAGAAAGATTTTTATCCCCCACAGTTGAAATATTTTGGCCTAGGACATTCTAGGACGGTTTGCTGATTTTTGATCATATGGAATTGACAGCTGAAGGCCCTTTTTTTCCAAACCTGTCTAGGGCCCTACACTCCTTGTCTGTGGGCAGGGGATTCTTGGAGGCACTGGCCCTAGTCCCTTCAGGTCCTGCAATAACAATTTCTGGATCAGCCGAAACATTTTTAAACAGATATTTATGGGATGTCTTGTACCCTATAAAATCTGCCTGTCTTCCTGTGGACAAGGGGAAGTGAGTCATGGTTCATGGAAGCATCCTGGAAAACATCCTCTACCACATCCAAAATGGGAGAGATAGCTACAGGTTTATGCTCAGGGAGGTCCAAGAACTCCCTAACTCTCTTCTTGGCCTAAGGGTAATCTTGTGCTTCCCACTGAAAATGCTGCGTTACAGCATGAAGAGTTTTCCCAAAAGTCTGATCCTCTAGAAGTGAAGTCAAAGGAAGATTCTCCTCAGAATCTGTCTCCTCAAAGTATGTGCAAGGGGATCCTTCCTCTAAGCCAGAGTCTTCCAAGTCTGAATCTTCCTCAGACAATATGGGATCTGGGTCAAGATCAGTATAGTCATCCCTTTTTCTTTTTCCTGGGGTGGCTTTACCTGTGGTCTGTCTGGTCCTTACAATGGTAATTAAGTCCTCAGCCAGCTTAATCAAATCCTGTTAAGATCTTGGTAATTGGGAGCCCATAGGCCTAGGCAGAGGCCTTGCCACACTGCCTTTCTTTGGGCTGGGTTTAACCTTAGGCCTGGGTGCTTCTGAAGCCCTGGCAGCTGACTCTGTGCAAATGCTCCGGTGTAGGCCTAGGCCTCGCTCTACTGCTGATTAAGATGCCTGTCAGAAGCCATGGCCTGAGTGACCTCGGACCAACCAATAAGCTGAAAACGTGGGCAGTGGAAGTTGAAGGAACCGAAGGTATGTCAGACTCCAAATGGGTCTCAGCAGAGGCCTGGGTTGCCGTTTCAAATGTCGAAGGGGGCTGCAAATGTGCCCCACCTTCTTCAACAATTATCAGTCTAGCAGGAGAGTCAGCTGGGGAGTGACTGTCGTCCGACGACTTTGGGCTAAGTTTTTTTCTTTTTTTTGCGCTTATGCAACTCAAGATCAGGACGACACCACTGGGCACAGATCAACTGATTCTTGTTTTAGAAAACAAGTTAAGAATTCGGCCCTATGCCTAATCATTCTAGGGTTAAACCTAGCACAAAAATGACAATTAGGGACAAAATGTTCTGGGCCTAAGCAAGTAAAACAAAGAGAATGAAAGTCTCTGTGTCAGATTTGTTTACCACAACAGAGACAATTATTTACTTAATCTGACAAGATTTAACTGAAATAGAAGAGAGTTCCCCAATGGGGTACTTATCTTTCCGACGAGAACTTCTCTCTAGTGCAGACCAACTGACACTTGTATACTGCTTCACTCTCCAGCAGCAAGAAAAAACTGAAATGATTACTAAAGTTGGCTCAATTTACACCTGAGCATACTGACGTCGGTAAGGGTGTCCACCAGCCTGGGAGGCGAAAACAATTTTCTCTGGTAGTTGCGCTGGCCAAGGACTTTCACAGCAGGAAATCCCAACAGTCAGGATGGCAACAGTGAAACATGAAGAAAATTTCCCTGGATATGGACAACCACTGAGTCTAGACAGGCAGAAAAAGGTCTAGGTACAGGAATTTTCTTATGCCATGAAGAGTGACTTTTAGAGATCCTGAGAATAGATTTTAAGAAACTATCCACTCACTTTAGAGGAAAAACAGCTCAGTGACACTGCCTAAGCTATATTCAGAAAGAGTGCAAAAACAATGCTCTAGACTAGGGGCAATGTCAAAAGAGGAAGGAACACGAACTCCTGATCATGATGGACACTCATTTAAGGAAAAAATGTCCAAAACAAATGGTGGGAAGAAAATTATTCACATAAACTCAGCTTTGCAGCAGCACGGATATAGGAGAGGCAAAGATCCACTTGGAATTGCTGAAGGCACTAGATATTGTCAGGATGTTAATGCATTTTTTCACTGTTGCATGTAATGTGGAGGTTGTACCTTTGAACTGATAAGTTGAGGTTGTGACCCCACATAAAAGGTTCTCAAGAGGGTATGTTCCAATAATATAAACATTATGCTCTTCATTCTCCATGGGAAAGCCTACAGTCAGGGTTCAGACATGATATTCCATCCAAGCGTTCATTCTCTGATTTAGGAGTAATACATAGATCTTGGATATGAAACAGATGGGAGTAATACAGAGAACCTGGATATGGAACAGGATCAACTCTTTGCTGTTGCACAAAGAGGAGACAGGTCATAACAGATCAGTATCATGTAAGTGTGTTTTGGGGACACTGAGAACACATGACAATATACTAAACAATGTCTTCAAGGGGTGTTGCCATGAAGAGCAGGGAAGTTGCTGTGTGCTAGTCATTCTCTACCCTTGAGAAACAATAAATGTATCTGCATTTCCTATTTTAAAATGAATACATTAAAGGTGGGTGCTGCATTTCACCTAGGATGTGCTTTTACCTCCTCTTCCTGTTCATGATTTCCATGACCAGAATTCTCAGAATAGACCTGAGGTTTGTTGAGTGCTCAGTTTGGGTGATGGGAAGGATGCATCTTTGCTATATGCAGACGATGATGCCCTCCTGGCACTGAGTGACTGCAGATTGCTCTGAAGTGTTACGCAGATGGAATTAACTTCTTTGTAAATGAGCTGACTTTACTAAGCAAGTGAGAAGGAAAAGCAGTTAACTCAAACAGAGGAGTTTAAACATCTTGGGGGTTATGTTCAGGAATGAGAAAAGGGAGGACTGGGCGACAGACCAGAAGATGGATGCAGCAGCAGAACTACAGCTGTACTGGGCTCTGGTGGTTAAGTTATAAATAAGCCAAAGAACAAACTTCTCAGATTAAAACAAACAAAAAATAATAAAAAATGCAATTGTCAGAGTACACACCGTCCACCAAGGATCCACAAAAACAAAACCAAGGACAATGAAGTTGTAGCTAAAACACTAGGTTTACAACAATTGAAATTTAAAAAGGAACGTCATAAAACACAATAAAATTAAAGCAAAAAGTCTATATTTATCTCTCTGTTTACTGGAAACTTCTAACTGACATTTACCCCATTGTTATGCAAACTCCACATATTAGGCAAGTACATTTAAAGACAAACACATGACATTTTGTTAAATACACTGAGTTTACATGAAAACACTTTCACTTAGTTCTAACAAACTTAACAAAATTAAAACTATTACAGAGTATGCAAACATGGTAGGCATTACTCACACATAACCAATTTGTTATAAAATTAAAAGTACAAAAATCTAAATTGCATTATATTATTCTAAATGTAGCGCATAAATAGAAAGTACAGTTGTGTACACTTACCATAAATGTAGATGTTCGAGTGTATTCACTGTTGCAGTCATTACATTTGGGTAATCTGCTGGCAGATTGCCCTCAGTTGGCCTGATTAACAAAGTCTTGGGTCCTGCGTCGGTTGCTGTCCCTTCTTCCATGACGTCAGGTCATCAGGGGTATAAAACATGCAGCCAATGCCATTACATCAATTTTTCTTGCCCCAGATGTCAGGTGCCCCCCAAATGGGGAGCAAAATATATATGTATATAATTTAAAACACAAAAAATATACCTCCAAGCAAAAGCAAATACACCAAAAAGGCTTTTAAGTATAGTAAAAGAAAGGAGAGGTATAGTAAGAGAAAAACAGGGGGCTGGAGGGTGGGTGACCAAGATTGCAACAGTGAATACACTCGAACATCTACATTTATGGTAAGTGTACACAACTGTACTATGTTCTTCGTGTTACACTGTTGCAGTCATTACATTTGGATAGAATCCCAAAGCTATGGTTGGGAGGATGGGAGGATGGATTTATACAGCATTAAGAGCAGCTATAAGGCCCTGCAGTACAGCAGTGGCAAAACCAGCTCTGGATTTAGAGAAGAGAGGTAAATGGTAATGTTTGGTGAATGTATGAACTGAGCTCCAGGTAGCAGCTTCTAGAATGTCTCTGGTAGGAACCCCTCTGAGAAAGGCTGCAGAAGTAGATGCAGCCTTGGTGGAATGAGATCTGATCCCCTTGGGGATAGGTTTACCATGGTGCATATAGCAGAAAAGAATACAATGGCTTAGCCATCTGCTTTGAAATAGCCTTTCCCTCTGCCCCTGCAGCAAATGCCACCAATAGTTGTTCAGATTTTCTTAGAACTTTTGTCCTGTTTAAGTAGAATCTAAGTTGTCTGTGTGCATCCAATGAATGCAGAATCCGCTCACCCTTGTTCTGTGGAATGGGAAAGAAAGTTGGCAGATGAATGGTCTGATTAAGAGCCACACTGGATACCACCTTAGGCATGAAAGATGGATTAGTCCTGAGAGACAACCTGTACGGATAAAAAATAATGAAAGGCTCCACTGCCATAAGAGCCTGTAATTCTGAAATCCTTCTAGCTGAGGTGACTGCTAAAAGGAAAGCTGTTTTCTAGGAGATAAATTTTAGGTCTGTAGTAGCAGCTGGCTCAAAAAGAGGGAGAGCGAGTTTTTCCAAAACAAAATTGAGGTCCCATGCAGGAGTTGGCACTCTCGTGGGAGGCCTTAAATTTTTGGCCCCTCTGAGATGCTGCTTTAGCAGAGGATGAGAGAAGAGGGGAGGCTCTGCGTTGTAATGAGCTGAAATGGCAGAGGCATGGATTTTTATGGAAGAAAAAGATAGGCCCTTGTGAAGCATCTCAGTTTAGTATTGCAGAATCTGAGGAATATTGGGCATTTAAACTTAAAGAACTTGACCATAAGCTTCTTAAAAGTAAGAAACTCCAGCTTGAAGTTTCTTACTTTAATGAATGTTTAAAACATGAGATTGTCCCTAAAGGTCTCAGGAGTTGGCAGTACCCGAATGGGTTGGGAAAAAACTCTGCATTTTATATGGAGTTGGTTAAGCACTTCAACCAACAGGGGCTTGTGATGCCAAACATTAAGAAGAATTATTGTCAACAAATAGAGAGTTTAGCTCCTGAAATCATATCCCTAAACGAAGAAATATGTAAACACAAGGATTTTATCAGATATCAGTTTGAATATAAAAGGTGTTTCAGCAGTATAGACCAACTCATTGAGAAATTGAAATCTATTAAACACAAAAAGTTAAACCAGGACATTTTAGCTTACCCTGACCCACCCAATACACAAAACCGGAAGGATACTAACGTTAGGAGTGACAACAACCAAGATGAACAACACAGCGAACTTGAACCATCAGTTCCAAACGACAACCAACAGACTGCCAGTAATAGTAACCTGTGTAACATTCGGTCACCTGTGGTCACAAAGAGTAAGGCGCCAAAGGGAAATAATTCCAGTAACAATAGAAATGATCAGCAGATTGACAATAATGCTGGAAATTTTCGGAGGGGCCAGAATGTTTGGCATAATACATATCAGAAAAAGCAAGCACAATCCAACAGATACCCACTGAAGAACAAAACGTAGGAGGAGGAGAAGCCTTGGAGAATCAGTATCCTTTGTGTAAAATCCTACTAAATCAAGCAGGTGACTTTAAAGTGTATAATTTTTCATCTGTAACAATCGACAAAGTTTTGATAGACTTATTTGCCAAGGGAAGTACATTTGTTCCAACAATACATCTAAATGTGGCACGGGCCATTATTGACATTAAATGTTTTGTGCGTAAAGCCAACTTTAAGCTTATGATCAACAATGACACTCTTCAGTTGGAAACAAAATTTAGAATAGCGAGTGCGTTTAACCCACCATTACATCCAGTACTCGCTGTATTTGAGGGCGTTTGTGAGTTAGATATTCGTTCACTTGCACAGTATAGGGGGCACAGTAAACCACAGTATAACATGAGTAAGGAAGAGAAGGAGGCCTTGGCTATGATACGTTCTTGTAAAGCCAGGTGTATGAAACCCGACAAGGGTGGGGGTTTGTTCATCATGGACAGCTGGGATTATGAGAAAAGGATGCATGGAGTGTTAGATGGCACAACATACATCCTTGAATGAAGTAAACGTTGCCTCTAACAGAATCAGAGGCTATACTGAGAAATTGTTTACAGACGGTAGAATTGACATACAGGTATACAATTTTATGACAATTCCCAGCCCAAAGACACCTTTACTATTTGGTATCCCAAAAATACATAAAGACATCATGAACCCACCAATGAGGCCCCTAGTCGATGGATGTAATTCCATTACTTATGGTTGTGCCAAAGTCGTCGACCACATACTTAAAAAATATGTGGACATTGTTCCATGTATTTGTAAGGACTCATGGTCCTTCTTGGAACAAATTAACAACTTGGGTTTCAAGGAAGAGTAAGGGTTCCTGACAGTCGACGCGAAGGATCTGTACACCTCAGTTCCACAACAAACAGGTATCGAGTGGGTAATGTTGTTTCTAAAACAGGGGGGAGCAACTGATTCAGAAATCTCGCTAATAGGTGAACTACTGGACATCATTTTGTCTAACTACCAAATGTTTGGAAAAGAATATTACCTCCAAAAGGTAGGTGTCACCATGGGGTCCCCCTGTGGTGGCAGTTTCGCTAGCTTGGTTATGGCGAAATGGGAAAATGACTACATCCAAACAAATGAGGACATCAAACAATATATTCACTTTTATTGTAGATTTTTGGATGATATCTTCATCATAGTCAGAGTTGACTATGGTGCAGCCCACGACCTTGTGTCATACTTTAACAGTACAACCGAGTTTTCGAAATTCACACATCAATATGAAAATAACGTAATATCGTAACTGGATGTATTGCTCAGAAAGGATAGGCAGAAAAAAGGTTATAAAGCCACCTTATTTATTTATTTTATTTTACATTTGTTTACCGGGTTAGTCCAACTGGATACATATCCATTTTCAGCAGAGACCCGGGGAGAAAAGCTCCACAGTAAAAAAAAGGCTTTGAGTTACATTTCAATGATTTCATAATCACATGGTAAGGTAATCAAAAGTTTAAACATATCAGTTACAAGAAAGTTCAAGGAGAAAAACCTCTACATGAATAAAAAACAAGACTTAGGTTTGCATTACATAATAAAAATTCTGGATAACATAGTAAGAAGAGACGTCAATTTAAAACTTAGCTATAATTTGAGTAATTCATGTAGTATGTGGATTAGTGAAGACATAGGTTCCCTGGACAATATTAAAGATTATATTATAGGCTCCAAGAGATGGGTAAAGATTTAGGAAGGAGACGTACTCTAACTCCTTTCTGCATTTTTCCAGTAGTCACCCCTTTCACCAAAAATGTGCAGTGGTCAAAGGTCAGCTGGTAAGGGCAGCCAAGATGGTCACAGAGGTTTCTGATTTTAGGGTCGAATGCCAACTTTTGAAAAGTATGTTCACAAGTAGAGGATATCCAAACAACTTGGTCGATGAACTTATACACGAGGTCACCTATAAAAGATACATAGGTTTATACCAACCGTTATTACAGTTACCAGATAACTCTTTTGAGGTACAGAATGACATGGAGGTTAGGGAATCAGCTGTACTTATTATAACAAATAAAACTAACTTTCATTTGAGCCTGGTCACTACATTTTCTTGTGATAAACACAGATTTAGAGTATAGTAAAGAAGAACTGGGAGTTAAACAACAATCCATCACTTGGTGAAACTTTAGGTCCGCACCCTAGAGTTGTTTTCCGTAAAGGACTAAATTTGAAAAGCTTATTAGAAAACAAAGTGAGAGAAGGGTTGAGAAATGTAGGTATGTTTAGGTGTGGAATGTGCTCACAGTGTAAAGTGGGGGATACAACAAACAATTTCACTGTAAGGAACATCAGATGCAAGGTCAACTATAGGTTTGACTAATTCTCGGATGATTATTTATTTGGCTAGATGCAAGGCTTGTCCAGTTTACTATATTGGCAAAACTGAACGTAAGTTCACGGAACGCATTTATGAACACCAGTATGCCATGGGCAAAAGTAAACTGGACAATGCACTAGCCAAACACGTAAATGAACACAGCACACATAATTCTAGATACATGGTCATCAACCAAATACCCCAGGACCCAAGAGGGGGTCCTTGTACATTACTATTAGAAGTAAGAGAGTTATATTGGCAGATTTTGACAAACGCATACAATTTTCCAGGACTGAATGAAACATGTACGATTTCTAGTATTTTAAAACTTAAAACTTTGCACAGATGACTGGAGTATTAATCACATATGAGTTGTGACCAAGTGCTGGGAGTGATAAGGTTATTACTTAACTGGTGCATACTTCAAGTTAAAGTTGTATCTTGGTTGTTTTATTGTAAATGGCATGTTTTTTTACTGTAACACAGACTACCTGCTTTCACTTAGAATGAGAATGTTACTGTATTTTCCTTGTATTGTTTCCATTTTTTCTACTACTTCTGTGTTCTTGACAGTAATTGTTGCTCAAAGGGAACGTACCAGTCATTGTATGGTACAATAAGTGGGGTGGGTAGGATGTATTCTTCATTGTTGAAAGAAGCAATGGCACTAAAGTGTAAAAAAGGACTGATGTCTTTAAGTGCAAAACATGCATAGATCCTTAATTGGATTTTACTGGGTGGTTTGGGATCACATAAAAAGAAGTCTTACCATAACATTCCATGTGAATTGTTCATCTCGCCTTTGTTCTTACACACGGGTTCGGAGCCGATCCTCGGCTCAGAGTCGGCCGCATCACAAGCTCTGCATCTAAGAGAAGCTCGAGACTCAGTATGTATCCCATGATCCTCCCTGCTATACCTCAGATCTAGTTTGCAAGAAACTATCTCGCTCTAATACCAACTGCGTCTAACTCCTACGCAATCACACACCAAGCAATGAGACATTGGAACTACAATATATATATGTGTAAGGATGGAATGCCACCTAGCAATGAGAGGATATTGTAACTCATTCAGGAATAGACCAATCAAACCCTAGTCATACCAGTTCTTCCAGAACGTGGTGGGTGAAGGAGGGAGGGAATGTAAGAACAAAGGCGAGATGAACAATTCACATGGAACGTTATGGTAAGACATAACTTCTTTATGTGACATTGTTCAATCTCGTCGTTTGTTCTTACACACGGGAAGCGTCCCTAGCTCCTTTACCCTGGGTGACTCACGGAAGAACGTTCCTGAGCACAGTGGAACCAAAGGAAGTCCTGTCTTTAGAGGCCTTGTCCACCTTGTAATGCGTGATAAATGTATGAGGCTTTGCCCACGTTGCTGCTGCACAAATAATGTCCAACGGTAAGCAAGCTGCATGGGCTAAAATAGTAGAAATGGCCCTAGTAGAATGAGCCTTAGGTTTCAACGGTAGTGGTTGATTAGCAGCTGAATGAACAAAATTGATGCACTCCGATAGCCACTTGGATAAGGTACCCTTTGATACCGCCATGCCTTTCCTACTGTCTGCGAATGACACAAACAGCTGATCAGACTTCCTGTAAGCTTTAATTCTGTCTAGGTAAAATCTCAGTTGCCTATGTACATCCAATTTGTGCAACATGTATTCCAATTTATTTTAATGGTTTTTGAAAAACGTAGGGAGTTCTATAGATTGGTTAATATTTAACACAGAACAGACTTTGGGGAGAAATAACGGGTTTGTGCGTAAGGAAACTCTGGATGGAAAATCATGTAAAGTGGTCTCACTGACAAGGCCTGTAGCTCTGAAATTCTTCGAGCTGAGGTAACAGCAATAAGAAAAAGGGTCTTCCATGACAAAAACTTAAGTGGACACGATGACACAGGTTCGAAGGGCGCTAGCATAAGCTGGGACAACATCAAGTTTAGGCTCCATGGGAAAATTGGCTCTCGAATGGGTGGGCGAAGATGGAAAGTACCCTTCATGAAGGCCTTACAAAGCCTGTGGGACATAATAGTGGAACCACGTTCACCTACATGGAAGTTAGATATGGCCACTAACTGTACTATTATGGTGGATGTAGAAGCCCCTTCATGAAAAAGAATGGATAAGAATTCCAATATTTTGTGTATCGGGGCTATCAGAGGATCAATACCATGATCTGATGCCCAACACACAAAGCGCTTCCATTTGTTCCCGTATAGCTTTCTGGTGGAGGCTTTATGAGAAGAAATTAGAATGTGTTGTACTGCAGAGGACAAAAGGTTCGACCTGGCTAAACAGGGAAGTGGAGCAGCCAAGCTGTCAATTTGAGGGATTGAAGGGATGGATGAGGAACTCCCGACGAGTGAGTCAATAGGTCTGGCACTGGGTCCAGAATCCAAGGTTCCTCTATCTGATGGGATCGAAGGAAGGGAAACCAGATCTGTCGAGGCCAAAATGGTGCTATGAGGATGATCGTCCTGTCCAGGTTCCTGGCTTTCTGAAGAAATTTGGGTATTAGAGGAACAGGGGGAAAAATGCGTACAGGAGACCCGGGGGCCAATCGTGCACTAGTGTGTCCCTGGGGACACTACCCGGAGGGGGAAGTTGGGCAAAGTAGCTTTTGCATTTGGCATTCAAAGGGGATGCAAATAGATCGCAGCAAGGCTGGCCTCATCTGTGGAAAATCTTTTCCGCCACTTGAATTTTCAGGGACCACTCGTGTGGTAACAGGATGGCTCTGCTCAGCCTGTCCGCAATGATGTTGGATGACCCCGGGATGTGCGTTGCTATCAGAAAGCGACCCGTGGACGCAGCCCATTGCCAAATTCGCAGGGCCTCTCTGCATAACAGGTAAGATTTGATTCCGCCTTGTTTGTTTAAGTACCAGATCACTGATATTGTCCGTCTGAACTGCTATTGTTCCCAGAGGCAAAGATTCGTGAAAGTGTTGCAACACCAGAAACACTGCTCTCAACTCCAGGACATTAATGTGCAGATTGTATTCGGTTTTGGACCATTCTCCTTGGACTGTTCTTCCCTGAAAAAGCCCCCCACCCCCACCCCATCAGGGAAGCGTCCGTGGTTATAGTGGCTGTAGGGCTGGGCAGGACAAAGGGACGACCTATTGTCAGATCTTGACTGTTCATCCACCATCGAAGATCCCGCTTGCAAGACTCCGTGATCAATATGTTGTGTGGCAAGGGAAGTTCCTGGAATGACCACTGCACGAAGAGCAGCCACTGTAGAACCCTCATGCGCATTCTGCCCAGAGGAACTGCAATAAGAGAAGCCGCCATCAGGCCTAGGACTTTCAACACTTGCGCGGCGGGGACTTTTCTGCTCTGTAGGAGAATAGCGATCTGATCCCTGAGAGTTGACACCCTTATCAGGGGAAGCTTTATCACCGTTGCTGTTGAATCCAACTCTGCCCCTATAAATGAGATACGCTGTGAGGGCGATAAGGTAGACTTTTCTAAGTTGACTGAAAGTCCTAAATGGGAACAGAGGCTGAGTGTGTAGTCCCTGGCTTGTACAAGACGATGCTCAGTGGTAGCAGTAAGGAGCCAGTCGTCCAGATACGGAAACACCCGGAATCCTAGCCATCTCAGGTGAGACACTACTACTACCATGCATTTGGTGAACACCCTGGGGGTTGAGGTGAGGTCAAAGGGCAGCGCTCGAAATTGGAAATGACTGGCTCCCAGCCGTAAGCGCAGGTAATCTCTGGATGCTCTGGCCATTTTGATGTGGTAGTATGCATCCTGGAGATCTATTGAGCACATCCAGTCATCCTTCTGTATAAAGGGAAGGATTGATTGTAGCGTGACCATCCAGAACTTTTCCTTCCTCACGAAGGAGTTGAGTTTGCTGAGATCCAATATTGGTCTCCAGTCCCCTGTCTTTTTTGGAACTAAAAAAGAACCTTGAGTAAGTTCCGGACCCTCTCTGGTCCGCCGGGACTGGTTGGATGACTCTCTTTTTCGAGCAGCTTTGTAATTTCTAAGGCTGCTGGATCTCGCAGATGGGGTGGACCATCTGGAAATCTCTTTTGTGCGGGGGGGGGGGGTGGACATAAAAGGAATGTTGTATCCTCTGGTTACTATGCTTTGTACCCAAGAATCTGAGGTAAGGTTTAGCCAGGCCTCTGGGTACAAAGCCAAGCGACCCCCGACTGCCTTCAGAGTAGGACAGTCGGGCCTCCACTCAGGAGTGCTGGAACGGCTTCCCAGGGACACTATCCCTGTCGCCCTGATGCTGCGGACCTCCTCTGCCGCCTGGGTGGCGTCTTCCATTGCCCCCCCCCTCCTCTGCCTCTGGAGGGGGCATCACTCTGTGCGGCCTGGTAAGATCCCAGAGTCTTACGGAACCACATTTTTCCACCTCGTTGACCTTTGGGGTATGGTCTAGTCGGAGCAGAAAAATGGACCCCTACGGCAGGCAGGGTCTTACCTTCTAGCTCGCACAGAGTGAGAGTCTCCTTTACTTTGGGCCCGAACAAGGTGGCACCATCAAAGGGGGCGTTAGCAAAGGAAGACTTAAAGGCTTCCGCAAAGAAGAACAGCCGCATCCAGGATTGTCTATGTATAGCAATCGCTAAGGCTGCAGCCCTACTCAAACCTTCGGCCGCATACGAGATGAGCCTCATGGATGAGTTGACTATTGAAGTGAGGGTGTTTAGCTGTGCTGCCACTTTGTCCGAGACAGCAGCAGCATCTGTGTTACCCTGGAGGGTATCTCCCAGCTCTTTAATGAGATCCCTCTGAAGTCGCGTAAAATGCGTCAGGTAGTTCAGCGAATGGATAGAAAAGGTCGCTGAGCTAAATACGCGCTTCTCATACCTGTCCATAGTCCTAGAATCCTTATTAGGAGGATGGACAGAGGAAGATGCTTTGGCCATTTCCTTTTTTGTGGCTGCCGCTCCCACCATAGCATCGACTGGGACTCCTTTGGTAAGACAAGTCTTGTCCTGGGGGGCGGTAATGTACTTGTTTGGTCTCCGAGGCACTGGTTCCACTGTGTCTGGTGTCTCCCACGCCCTTCGAGTTATCAGGTCCATTAGCTCGAAGGGCGGGGTCACCCAGGAGGTAGAAGGTTGAGCCCCAAACGCCTTCAGCAACACCAATTCATCTTCAGTGGGGGCAAGTGACTGCCAATCACCCCTCTGTCTTAAAATCTCCAGGATGTCAGCAAACGAGACATCCTCAGAGGGGGAACGTGGGGACCCCTCTGCCTCATCCAAATCGGTGTCAGATGTTAGAAATTCCTGTGGGGAATCAATGTGCCTCCTCTTGCACAATCTTTTCCTCGGAACCTCAGAGGGGGCATCTGGTGAAGCCTCCGAGGAACAGGGGACACCCTCTGGAGCTAGCTGAGGTGTTGGGACTCTACGCTTGGGAGGGATCGTGGTTACAGAAGTAGAACGTGGCCCTTTAGGGGAAGGAGAAGATGACTCCGATGACATAGATGTCTTCTCAGACAAGACCTTCCTCATAAGATCGAAAGCCCCCGACCCCCGGGCAGAGGAATCCTCCGGATCCGAAGAACCGGGAAGCCTCCCCGACACCGGAACCAGGGGCTCCGACCCAGAGGACAGAGCCGAACTGATCTGTGCCGAGGCCCCAAGGGGGAGAGTTGAGACCGAAAACTCGGTACGGCTCTCGGCCCTGGAACCAAGGAGAGACCGTCGGCTCCGCAACTCCTCGATAGGCTCCCAAGGCGTCAAAGTCAGCGGTGCCGATCACACAGTGGAAAGCTTCGGCACCGAGGGTTCCACTATCATCGGTTCATCTTCTCTCGGCTCCAAAGACTGGATAGGTCTCGAAGGAGGATCCGGAGACACAGGGAGGGCTTCCAGATTCGACACCAATTGGGATGAAACCGCAATTAGCTTGGACAGAGCCGTGTTCTCCATAAGCTTCTGCACCACACGGTCCATGTCATTTTCAGATAAAGGCCTGGAAGAACGGGTCGAAGGGGCCGAAGATGGCACCGATCGAAGAATCGATGGTGGAGGCAGCTCCGACACCGGTTCCAAGACCTGGGGCTCGATCAAAGGTAATCGTTCGATGCCCGGACCCGAGGTCTGTGGAGCCGGCGAACAAACTTTGGAAGAGGTGCTCGGAGCCGAGGACCTGGGCTCCGACATCTTCGACCCCTTCGAAGACCTAGAAGTTTGGTCAGCCTTCTCCAAGGCTTCCAAGAAGTCTGGCTTGATTAAGCCTCTGTCTATCAGCTTCCTGCACCTTTCCATCATGACCCTTCCACTGAAGGAGTGGCAAATAGAACAATCCTCCTGCAGGTGTAGAGGGCCAAGACAGTAGACGCAGGAAGCATGATTGTCGGTGATGGACATCTTTTGTCCACACTGGCACCTTTTAAATCCAGATTTAGCTTTTTCAGACATATTTGACATAAAGCAACTTGCCAAGCACGGAAAGGATTATGTTAGCAACTCTATATGCCTAGGTTACTAATAAGTAGAATAGTCCTAATTTAACTATGTAAATATATCTAAAGATTATGAGTAAATATGAAACACAGCACACGATATTAAGGTTAAATACTAGGAAAAGAACTTTACAAAAGTTCTACAAAAACTAACTGCCAGTGCCCTGACAGAAAATTTTAGGCCTAAGCCCTAAGATCATCTATATACAGCCTCTAACGGTAACAAAACCTATTTAAATATGCACATATATATATATATATATATATATATATATATATATATATATATATATATATATATATTTTACTGGCCCAAGCGCTCTCGATGCGATCAGCTGCAGCGGCAAACTAGATCTCTAGATCTGAGGTATAGCAGGGAGGATCATGGGATACATACTGAGCCTCGAGCTTCTCTTAGATGCAGAGCTTGTGATGCGGCCAACTCGGAGCAGAGGATCGGCTCCGAACCCGTGTACAAGAACAAACGGCGAGATTGAACAATGTCACATCAATGTATTCATCTATTTAAAATGTTTTAAGATAGGTTTTACTTGCATCTAAAAAAGTTTTAGTATTCAACAAGACGAAAAGCGCTTCATGTTTATTGTGTATTTTTTTAGTAAAAGTTTAGAGAGTGAATTTACTTTGTCCTCTGCCTTTGTTTGCCATTCTTTGGTTTTTGGACTTTTAAGAAGTTTGTTTGCCTATTTTCCTGGAATATTGGGCATTGCTGTGCTTATTCCTTGTGACTGGTTCCAGACACAGAATCTTTTCCATTTGTCAGCATAGGATTTTCTAGTACTAGGCCTTCTAGCCTCCAAAATGACATCCATCACAGGTTTGCTGAGGGATGCCAAGGGTGAAATTAGTTGATTAGCCACGCTACAAGATTCAAAGTTTGGAGTTGAGTGGGAAGACTGTGGTAGTTCTGCTGAGACAGTAGGTACGGTGTCAGAGGCAGGCGCCACGGAGGAAGGTGTGACACATTGCGCAGGAGTGGGTACCAGTGTTGGCGAGGCCAGTCTGGAGCAATCAGAATCATTTTTGGTTTGTCCTGTCTGACTTTTAGTAGAACTTTGGAGAGCAGAAGCAGAGGGGGAAAAGCATAGACTGATGGGCTTTTCCAGCTGAATGATAGAGCATCCACTTTCCAAGCTTTTTTGTGATGAATTCTTGTGCAAAATTTGTCCAACTGACCGTTCTTGGGTGAGGCAAAAAGATCTGTGTCTGGGCTCCCCCATTTACGTGTCAACATGTTGAAAACTTGTGGTTCCAGTTTCCATTTGTGTGGGTCCATAAGATTTCTACTTAGTTCGTCTGCCAGAGTATTTAGCTTTCCTGGCAGGAATTGAGCTTGCAGTTGTATTTGGTAGGTCAAGGCCGTGTTCCACAATGCCATGGCTAGTCTGCAAAGGGGGTAGGAATGTGTACCCCCCTGCTTGTTTATGTACCACATAACTGTAGTGTTGTCTGTCTTTATCAGTAGTTGTCCTGGATGAAGGTAGTCCTTGAAGGCTGTCAGTGCATTCTGTACAGCTAGTATCTCTCTCTCTCTGATTGACATGTAGGTGCATTTGATTTGGGCTCCATTTGCCCTGAATGCACTTTCCTGCCAGATGAGCCTCCCCAAGCATAGTGTGATGCATCTGTAGTTAGGGTTTGGGCAGTGGGTGGAGTGAATGGCAGTCCCTTGTTTTGGTGGCAGGCCTCTGCCCACCATAGGAACTATAGTTGCAGGCAAGGTATAATACGAAAAAGTTATGTTCTTACCATAACGTTCCATGTGAGTTGTTCATCTTGCCTTTGTTCTTGCATGTGGGTTCGGAGCCAATCCATCGGCTCAGAGTCAGCCGCTTTCCAAGCTCTAGATCTCTTAGAAGCTCGAGACACAGTCCCTATCCTATGATGCTCTGCTGCCAAACCCCAGATCTAGTTTGCTGAAAACCAGGAAGAAACACAACTAAGCAACCCAATATAACAAGGTAATTATTTACAATTCGTTAAAAGATAACCTGGCTGACAAGAGGATACTAGTAGGATCAAACAGACTACCAGCCATGCCATCAAAATCTGGTACCAATGGTCAAAAAAGGCGAAACAGGAGCTAAATTAGCGTACCACAGTTTATTGAATGCTTTCGTCAAAAGACTTAATCAGAAACCACAATTAAAAAGACAGACCACTAAAACATAAAAATACTAACAAAAAATCTTGAACTTAATTTAAATATGCAATTAAATCAGCTTCTTTATTATATATTATATATATATATATATATATATATATATATATATATATATATATATTATATATATAGGTATGACCACACGTACCTTACGAGAACGTATTAGGGAGCACATTTATAGTATTAAGACCAAAGATCGCAAAAATGCCCTGTGTAAACATTCTTTGGAATAAATGAAATATAAGAAGTTTCTTTTCACTATTTTGGAAGTTGTTGAAATGGATTTTAGAGGTGGAGATTTCAAGAATTACCTTGAACAAAGAGAAACAATATGGCAAACTAAACTTGGGACTGATAAGAAGCCTGGGTTAAATGAGTCTAGTAACATCAATTTTTTTTTAAAATATAAAAAGCTGAACCTTAATAAAGAAGCTGATTTAATTGCATATTTAAATTAAGTTCAAGGTTTTTTGTTAGTATTTTTGTGTGTTTTAGTGGTCTGTCTTTTTAAATTTCACACTGATGGATTAATTGTTTGATTGGTATGAGTATTTAAATGATGTTCTTAAATTTGATTGTGTTTCTGATGAAGTCTTTTGACAAAAGTGTTCAATAAACTGTGGTACGCTAATTTAGCTCCTGCTTTGCCTTTTTTTGACCATTGGTACCAGATTTTGGTGGCATTGTTTGTTTCTTATCCAGTTTGCACCTTTTTTATTGAGAGTACCAGCCATACCAGTTTTTCCAGAACATGGAGGGGGAAGGTGGGAGGACTGCAAAAACAAAGGCGAGATGAACAACTCACATGGAACGTTATGGTAAGAACATAACTTCTTTATGTGAAGTTGTTCAATCTCGCCATTTGTTCTTACACGTGGGTAGCGTCCCAAGCACCCTAATCCTGGGCGGCTCATGGGAGTACATTCCTGAGAACAGTGGAACCAAAGGAAGCCCTGTCCCTTGAGACCCTGTCCACTTTGCAATGAGTAATAAATGTATGAGATTTGGACCAAGTAGCGGCTGCACAAATGGTGTCCAATGGTAAACGAGCTGCATGCGCTAAGGACGTAGAAACAGCCCTGGTAGAATGAGCTTTCACTTCACTTTCTAAAGGTTGATGGGATGAAGAATATGCAAACTTTATACAATCAGAAAGCCATTTGGACAACGTAACTTTGGATACCGAAAGGCCCTTCTTATTGTCCGCATGGGAAAACAAATAGTTGATCTGACTTTCTGAATCCTTTTGTTCTGTCCAAATAAAATCTCAGCTGTTTATGAACATCAAGCTTATGCAACATGTATTCCAATTTACTGGCATGATGCCTGAAAGAAGTGGGAAGTTCAATGGACTGGTTTAAGTTTGCTTTGGAACAGACCTTCGGAAGAAAGGACGGATTTGTTCTTAGAGACACCCTGTCGGGGTGAAAGACCAAATGTGGGAGCCTAACAGAGTGCTTGAAGCTCAGAAACTCTCCGTGCCGAAGTAATGGCCACTAAGAAAATTGTCTTCCAAGAAAGGAATTTTAACGGACAAGAAGATGCGGGCTCAAAAGGGGGAAGCATGAGTTGAGACAGCACCAAATTTAGATTCCAGGGAGTAATCGGATGTCTGATAGGGGGTCGAAAGTGATGAGTTCCTTTCAGAAAGGCTTTACATAATCTGTGGGACATAATGTTAGAACCTGCGCATCCCACATGGAAGTTAGATATGGCAGCCAATTGAACCCTTATAGTAGCGGCTGCCGCTCCACCGTGGAAAAGTGAAGTAAAAAATTCCAGAATGCTATGAATAGGGGCGATAAAGGGATCAATACCATGTTGAGAAGCCCAATGGCCAAATCATTTCCATTTACTGTTATATAGTTTCCTGGTGGAGACTTTATGATAGGAAACCAGAATATGCTGAACCGTGGGAGACAAATCATGAGACCTGGCTAGGTTGGGAAGTGGAGAAGCCAAGCTGTCAGTTTGAGGGCTACAAGAGAGGGGTGAAGAACTCCCGACGAATGAGTCAGAAGGTCTGGCACTGGGTCCAGAACCCAAGGTTCTTCCACTTGGTATTGTTGAAGGAAGGGGAACCATATCTGCAGAGGCCAAAATGCGGCTATCAGAATAACAGTCCTTCCCAGGCTTTTGGCTTTCTGTAAAAATTTGGGGATGGAGGAAAGGCATATAGGAGACCCGAGGGCCAATCGTGTACGAGTGCGTCCCTTGGGATGTCCCCCGGTGGAGGGTATAGAGCAAAGTAGCTTCTGCGTCTGGCATTCATCAGGGATGCAAAAAGGTCGCAGCAAGGCTGGCCCCATTTGCGGAATATCCTTTCCGCCACTTGTTCTTTGAGGGGCCACTCGTGTGGCAATAGAATGGCCCTGCTCAATTTGTCCGCTAACACACTGGATGACCCCAGGATGTGCGTTGCTATCAGGAAGCGCCCGGTGGATACAGCCCACTGCCAAATTCTCAGGGCCCCTTGCTTGTTGATGTACCAGACTACCGACATGTTGTCGGTCTGTACTGCAATCGTCTCTTGAGGTAGAGAGTATTGAAAGTGTTGCAACGTCAGGAACAACGCTCTCAACTCCAAGACGTTGATGTGCAAATTGGATTCCATCTCTGACCAAGTACCTTGGACAGTTCTTCCCTGACACAGCCCCCACACCCAATCAGGGAAGCATCCGTGGTCACTGTGTCTGTTGGAGGGGGGAGTACAAACAGATGACCTACAGTAACTTGGTGGCTTTTCAACCACCAAAGGAGGTCCTTTTTGCAAATATTTGTCAGCAGAATCTCGTGTGACATTGGAAGTTGTTGATAAGACCACTGTGTGAAGAGTAACCATTGGAGTATCCTCATGTGCATGCGCCCCAGAGGAACCGCTATGAGAGTCGCTGCCATGGTGCCTAACAGCTTCAGAACTTGGAATGCAGGGACTTTCTTTTCCATCAACAAAAGGGATACTTGGTTTCATAAAGAGATTACTCATTCTTGAGGCAATCTGACCAGGTTGATGGTGGTGTCTGGATCTGCTCCTATAAAGGAAATATGCTGCGACGGCGATAAAGCAGAGTTTTCGAAATTTAAGGTTATGCCCAAGTGGGAGCACAGGCTGATAGTGCAATCCCTGGTGTGAATCAGTTGATGTCTGGTGGTGGCGGTGAGGAGCCAGTCATCGAGATATGGAAACACCCGGAATCCTAAACGTCTCAGGTGAGCCATGACAACTGCCATGCATTTGGTGAACATACTGGGGGCTGTGGTGAGACCAAAGGGCAGAGCTCGGAATTGGTAGTGACTGGCCCCCAGCCGGAAATGCAAGTGATCTCTGGATGGCCTGGCCATTTTTATGTGGTAGTACGCATCCTTGAGATCTATCGAGCACATCTAATCGCCCGTTTCGAGAAACGGGATTATCGACTGAAGCGTGACCATCCGGAACTTTCCTTTTTGACAAAGGAGTTGAGATTACTGAGGTCTAAGATGAGCCTCCAGTCCCCTGTTTTCTTTGGAACTAAAAAGAACCTGGAGTAAATTCCGGATCCTATTTGGTCCGCTGGGACTGGCTAGATAACTCTTTTTCCAGCAGCCTCTGAATTTCTATGGCTGCTAGACTCCGCAGACTGGGTGGAACGTCTGGGATTCTTGTCTGAATGGAAGGGAATTCTGAAAAGGGAATGATGTAGCCTCTGGTGATTATGCTTTTTACCCAGGAATCTGATGCAATTCCTAGCCAGGCATCTGGGTATAAAGCTAAGCGACCCCCAACTGCCTCCAGAGTAGGATGGTCGGGCCTCCTCTCAGGAGCGATGATAGGGTTTGCCAGGGAACTGCTCCCTGTCACCCTGGTTCTGCGGACCGCCTCTGCCGTCTGGGCGGCGTCTACCATTATACCCCCTCCTCTGCCCCTGGAGGGGGTTTCACTGTGTGTTCTGGAAAGCTCCTTGGAACTTTCGGAACCACATTTTTCCATCTCTCTGCCCTTTGAGGTATGGTCTAGTGGGGGTGGAAAAACTGACTCCTACGGCAGATAGAGTCTTTCCTTCCTGCTCACACCTAGTGAGCGTCTCCTTGACTTTGGGCCCAAACAAGGAAGAGCTATCAAATGGGGTATTCACAAAGGAAGACTAGGCTTCCGCAAAGGAGCATAAGCGCATCCAAGATTACCTCAGCAGAGCAATCGCTGAACCCGCTGCCCGGCTCGATCCCTCGGCTGCATAAGAAATGAGCCTCATGGACAAGTTTACGATGGAATTAAGGGTGTTAAGCTGTGCCAGCCGTCACTTTCTGGGAGACAGCATCACCTGTGTTACCCTGTAGAGCATCTCCAAGCTCTTTTAGGAGATCTCGTTGAAGACGGGTAAAATGGGTTAAATAGTTAAGCGATCTCATTGCAAATGTCGCAGAACTAAAGATGCATTTCCCATATCTGTCAATCATCCTGGAATCTCTATTAGGGGGATGGACAGAAGAAGAGGTGTCTGACATCTCTTTCTTGGTGGCCGCCGCCACCACCATGGCATCAACAGGAACACCTTTTGTGAGAAATGACTTATCCTGAGGGTAGGTGATAAATTTGTTGGGCCTCCGAGGGACCGGTTCCATAGAATCAGGAAACTCCCACACCTTTCGAGCGATCAAGTCCATTAATTCATCGAAAGGCGGAGTAACCCAGGAGGTGGAGGGCTGAGACCCAAAAGCCTTCAGGAGCACCGACTCATCCTCAGTAGGGGTAAGGGACTGCCAGTCACCCCTCTGCCTTAGTATTTCAAGGATGTCTGCAAAAGAGACATCCTCAGAGAAGGACCGTGGGGACCCTTCTGATTCCTCCAAGTCGGTGTCTGATGTTAAGGATTCCGGGGGGGGGGGGGGATATAAATGCCTCCTCTTACACAGTCTTTTCCTGGGAACTTCATCAGTGCGAGTGTCTGGTGAAGTCTCGGTCAAGCAGGGGTCACCCAATGGGGTTACCTGAGGCTCTCGGTCTCGGCGCTTAGTGGGGACCTGTGGTGTAGAGATAGAACGCGGCCCTTTAGGGGAGGAAGAGGAAGGAACCGAAGTAGTGAGGGTCTTAGCAGACATGACCTTCCTCGTGGCATCGAAGGCACCGGTTTCCCGACCCGAGGAGTCCGCCGGTTCCGAAGAAGATGGCAGCCTCCCAGGGGCTGAGACCATGGGCTCCGAACCAGAGGACGGAACCAAGCTCATCTGCGCCGAAGCCCCAAGAGGGAGAGTTGGAAACGAAGCATCAGTTCGACTCCCCCTCTCGGAACCCGCGAGAGAGTGTCTGCTCCGAGACTCTTCGATCGGAACTGAAGAAGTCAAAGTCAAAGGAGCTAAGAGCACTGGAACAGGCCTCGGCTCCGGGAATTCCATTACTATCGGATCCTCTATTTCTGGCTTCGAAGGCTCGACTGGCTTCGGAGGAGCAGAACTCATGGAAGGAGGGGTCGTATGCTTCAAAGCCAAATAGGTCGAAGCAGCAAGCAATTTGGCCAGGGCCGGGTTCACCAAAAGTCTCTGCACCACTTGGTCCACATCGATGTCAGAAAGGGCACTGGAAGAACAGGTCGAAGGAGCCGAAGAAGCCACTGACTTAAGGATCGGAGATTTCAAAATCTCCGACACTGGTTCCAACACAATGACTTGGCTCCGAGAGAAGATCTCGGTGCACAGCTCCAAAGGCTATGGAGCTGGCAACAGAGTCTTACCAGAGGTGCTCAGAGCTGAAGACTTGTGCTCTGAAGACACCTTAGACGACTTCAACCCCTTTGAGGACTTGGAGGTCTGGTCAGTCTTATCCAATAACTCCTGGAAGTCCGATTTCAAAAGTCCTCCGTCTACCAATTTCCTTCTCCTCTCTAATAACACCCTGCCACTGAAGAAATGGCAGATAGAGCAGTCCTCCTGTAAATGTAGTGGACCCAAACAACAAACACAAGAAGAATGATTATCCGTGATGGACATCTTTTGTCCACAGTCACACTTTTTGAAACCAGATTTTTGCTTTTCTGACATTGTGAAAAAAATATTCCTACAACATGACAAAACTCGCTTAGAAGTTCAGATCCCTGAACTACAATAACTAAGAAAGAAAAACAAACACTCAATACACACTATAAGGGGAAAGGGTATTAAATTTGACAGAGCCCTGTCAAAAAGAGTAAATCAAAAAAGGCTAAGGCCTAGGAGCAAACCGCTCCGAACTACTTTCAAATACTAGTTTAGATTACCTACTCTAACATCAACAAAAGAAGTAGAAAAAATTTAGCCTCACTAAATATCAGATCCCTGATAAATATTGAAGTATAAATACACAAATATATAATAAAAGAGAATACTGGCCCGAGCTTCTTCAGAAGATCGTGTGATCCGTTGCAGCGGCAAACTAGATCAGGGGTTTGGCAGCAGAGCATCATGGGATAGGGACTGTGTCTCGAGCTTCTAAGAGATCTAGAGCTCGGAAAGCAGCCGATTCGGAGCCAATGGATCGGCTCCAAACCCACGTGTAAGAACAAATGGCGAGATTGAACAACTTCACATTCATTGTTTCCAGGCTGTGACAATGTTGACTCCATAAACTTTTTAAGTACCACTGAAGTTTCCTCATATGCAGTCTTGCATATGAAATTAGAAGAATGCAGGAGGCCATGAACCCCAAGGCTTGCAGAATTTGTCTTGCAGATAGCAGTGATTTTGTGGCCACCTGTTTGAAGTAAGTCACCAATTGAATTTGATTTTCTGGTGTAAGGTAAGTCATCTGGGCAGTTGTATTCAAGCTTACACCCAGGAATGTAATTTTTTTTTGAGAGGGTACCAGTTGTGATTTCTTTTCGTTTATGGTGTACCCTAGACAAGTTAGAACCCTTTTTACAAATGCCAGATGCTTTAGAAAAATGTCCTTGTTTTCTGCCTGAATTAGACAATCGTCCAGGTATGGATATATCTGAATATTTCTTTGCCTGCAAAATGCAATTACTGGAGCCAGGCACTTTGTGAAGACACTGGGCGCAGTAGATAAGCCAAAGGGCAGTGCAGAAAACTGGTAATGCAAGTAGCCTGCTTTGAAGCGGAGGTATCTTCTGCAAGATTCCCTGATTGGGATATGCAGGTAAGCCTCTTAAGTCTAGAGTTACCAACCAGACATCTTTGCCTAGCACAGGTAGTAACTGTTGAAGAGTCAGCATCTTGAATTTTGGAATGTCCAGAAATGTGTTTAGAGTGGACAAGTCCAGAATTGGATGCCATGATTTGTCTTTTCTGGGTACCAGGAAGAGTCGAATAAAAACCTTGTCCCTTTTCCTCTCCTGGTACTGGTTGAATATCCCCCATGTTCATGAGGGACAGAATTTGTTTCTGGGCCTCTGCCCACTGATTTGGGGGGAGATCTGGCCATTCGTTTGGGATTGGCAATGTGTGGAAATGAAATCTGTATCCCTGAGATACTATATTTAAAACCCATTTGTCCTGGGTAATAAGTTGCCAGTTTCGTGCATGAAGTGCCAGTTTCCCCCCCAAAGGGGCGGCTAAAAGTTAAGTGCTTGGTGATTGTAGAGGGATGTCATTGAGACAGGTTACCATAGGGAGGTGCCTTGTTGTTTCCAGATTTGGAGGTGGAGGCACCCCATTGCTTTGTGCTAAAAGTTCCTTGTGACTGAAACCTGGAGCCTTTGAAATGTCTGGATTTGACTTGAGAGGCTCTTGAAGGGACTGGAAAGGACCAGTTCTTAGTAGGCCAGTGCCTACTAAATCTTGGAGGTTGCACTTTTAAGAACTATTTCACAGCTTGCATAGATTTAGCTTTATCTTCCATCTTTTTTAACACTTCTTCAGCCTTATTTCCAAAGAGACGGTCCTGTTGTAAAGGAGCATCCAACAATTTTGCTTTAACATGGTCAGGCAGAGTTTGCTCTTTGAGCCAAGTATGCCTTCTTAGCACATATCCGGTTACAGCATCCCTGCAAGAGGCCTCCAAGGAATCAAAACCACATTGCAAAGTATGTTTTCCAACTTGTTCAGCTGAATGTAATAAATCCTGCAAATCTATTTTCCACACAGTCAGAGATCAACATCATTTTCTGTTTAAGTAGTCCCATGATATGCTGTTGATATTTAAGCATATGAAATTGACAGTTTAAAACCCAGACTGCCAAGGTTGCAGACGTGTAAACTTTCTTACCCCATCTATCCAGCGCCATGGAATCTCTATCAGAAGGGGTAGGATTTTTAGCTGAGGAGGCCTTAATGCCCTTGGGACCCTGAAAAATGGTTTCAGGATCAGCAGTAGGGTTTTTGAAAACGAATTTGTGGGAGTCAGGAACCCTGTAGTATCTGTCTGGCTTACTAGGAGTCGGAGGGCAGGGAATCAGGAGTCATACTGGATTCTGAGAAAACATCAACAAAAATGTCTAGAACAGGAGGAATAGCCAAAGGCCTATGCTGAGGAAGTAGAAGGAAATCCACAAGTCTCTTTAGATTCAAAGAAATCCTGACTTTCCCAGTGGAAATGCTCCCTTAAGGTATGTAAAGTTTCCCAAAAGAGAAATCCTCAGGGGGAGAAGCAGAAGGAATGGAATCTTCTGCGTCAGAGCCCTCATAAGTAGGTATAGATAAACCCTGTTCAGTAGAAGAATCAGAAGAAATAGAATCCAGATCAGAAGATACATAATCAATGTCTTGCCTAAGCCTCTTAACAGGAGGGGGTTGGCTACCCCTGATCAAGGTAATTAAATCTTCAGCCATTTTGATCATTTGTTTTTTAGGCATAGGGGCCTGCACATGTGGCCCAAGCATCGGTTTTTTAGACACAGAAGTAGATTTTGGCCTTAGGTCTGAAGATGGTGTTTGTTTAATATACAAATCTTTAGGCCTGAAAACACCCTCAGAAGCCGGTGCCTGCACAGCGGCTCCAGACCCATCTAAGGTAGAGACATCCGTGGGTTCAATACTTAAAGCATCTTGCGGCATACCGGACTCCGAATGGGTCTCAGTAGAGGCCTGCGAATCAAAAGTAGAGGGCATCAGGGGGCTGCGAATGCCCCTCACTGAGTACCGGCAAACTAGCGACTGGCTTAGGAGAAGCGTCGTCAGTTTTGGTCCTCGACAGCCTGTCTCTTTCTTTGCGTTTTTTAGGTATTCCTGTAGTCGGATTGCTAACCAACGTCATTTCTGGATAGTTAAATTGTGAGCCAAAATATTTAAAAGCAAAAATGTACCGACGTTTAATAGTGCGTTGATTAAATCTAGCACAAAACCGACAGCAAGATACGTTATGATCAGGGCCTAGGCAAGGAATACAGTACTAATGAAAATCCTTATGAGGTATTTGCTTCCCACAAGTAATGCAATTATTAACTTTTACTGACACCGGTAAGGAGCAAGAAAAAGTTTCCCCAACGGGGTACTTGGCTTTTAGATGAAGACTTCAGTTTTGAAACTCGAAAATGAAAATTTCAGGAGTCTGCCGACCAGCACTTGCGAACTGCTTCTGCTTCAGGCACCGCGCGGCAAGAAAACTGATGTAATGACGTCGGCTGCAAGTTTTATACCCCTGACAACCTGACGTCATGGAAGAAGGGACAGCAACCGACACAGGACCCAAGACGTTGTTAACCAGGCCGACTGAGGGCAACCTGCCAGCAGATTACCCAAATGTAATGACTGCAACAGTGAAACACGAAGAACATCCAGAGTACTAACTCCAGATGAAACTTTAACAGTTAAACTCTCAACAAAAATTTGCCAAGTTTAAGAACTTGCAACTGGGCAACTACTTAAAAGAATGTGTGGCTCAAAATAAGAGTGCCCAAGGGATTAAGGTGTTATACATTTCCAAATGGGGAACAAGAAGGTTCAGAATTACACATGAAGTTGTTTAAATTGTTTGTTGGAAATGGTTGTAAGATAAGACTAAACTCATGACACAAAGAAAACCTGATTGAACAATGGTATTAAGTCTGTAGACCAACTGCTATTAGACGAGTTGTTTTAGTACAAAAAGTTGAATGAAGTTTTAGTAAAAAGAGAACATATTTTCCTATTAGTATTACCAGCCACTAAGAAACTTGAATATATTAATGAATACGAACATAATGTTGATCCACTACATAATAACATTTAAGGACAATTCTAGGCAGTTCAATAAACCAAGTAATACCACTAGGTCTATTAAGCATGAAAAATCAAGGTGAATTATTTAACACCAACCCTGAGCTTAATCCTCCTTTTTACTTAAGAGAAGAATGCTTTCTCCCATTAAGGTGGTTACAACGTCTAGTATACAAGAAGATATACAACAGGCAAGAGGAGAGGAAGAAACCACCAAGGCAAAAGGGCAGATCAAAGAGAAGGGGGATGCAATTCTCCATGCCAGTTATGATAAATACAGTGCAGACAGTGGCATTCAATTTTCCTACAAAAGTTTTAATATATTTAACTACAGTCCTCTAGAATTGGATGTTTACTATTTTAAATTACTCCAGAAAAGGTTTATTTTTGCACCATCCCACACATTTGATGTGGTATGTGATTACAGTTGAAACTTTTTCTAGAAAATTAAATTTTGCTATTACTCTCATTACAAGTATTTGAATTTTCCAGAAAGAGTACTTCTAAGCCACCATTTAATCCAGCAATAAGGTTATTTGAAAAAAAATATGTGAAAAAAGTCTCAGGAAGTTATCTACCACAGAGAAACATTACTGTTACAACTTAAGTAAAGCTAGGAAAACTCTGCTGAAAACTCTTGTAAAAGACAGAAGCATACATATTATGAAGGCAGATTTTTGGGGGGTGGGGTTGGTGATCATGGACACTACTGAATATTCTACTAGAATATTTGATCTATTAAATAATGACTTACAATACTAATGAGTTTCAAAAAATGAAATCAATATAGTCATTTATAGGACTGAGTTTTATCTTGCATGATATGCTGACCCAGGATTCTATAGCTATAGAACTATTTAGGTAGCTTAAGTTGGAGTCACTGGTAATACCATTTTTGGAATACCTAAAATCCATAAAAATGTTATGGACTACCATTACACCCTATAGCCACTGCTGCAACGTGTTGTTACCATTGAATTCTACAAAGTATGCATGTTTACAGTTTGGTTCTTTGTGGCTTTTGAACATGCTTGCACGTCTTGGTCACCACAGCCGGTTCTAAGACACAACCATTAGCAGTATATATTGATGAATATTAAAAGAACTTTGTACTTCATTTCAACAACTTGCAAAAGATTATTGGGATCTGTTGGGGGCAATATGGCAAATGATTTGTACAGCAAGGATGACATTTCATAACTACTGAGGAGGTGGATCTCGTCAGTAATCCCACAAAGTGAGAAAGGTTACAGTAGTTTCATGATACCATTTTGGAATGTACTATTTAAAGCATTAATTAATTAACATTTATGGAAATACTATTCTTTAATTTTATTTATTCTGTAGGGGAATATTTTTGACAACTGAGTGGCATTGCCATGGGGGCAACATGTTATGCAAATTTATTAATGTGCTATTGAGAAACCCATTATATTTTTAATTTCCCTTATAAAAAGCATTTTAAAATTTACTATTTTCTTGTTGGCATTTTTATAGTATGGAGTAGTAGTATTGAAAAGCTTGATGACAATTCATTGGATATATTCAAAATGCAGTGTTTTTTTTAAATTCACCTATACACACTCATTTGAGGGCATCAGTTATTTGGATATTTTGATTGATAAAGATTAAATAAAATGTTCAGATCCACTATTCATTGTAAACACACTTTTTCAAATTAGTGGTACTGAGCAATTACCATTTACAGAAAACAAGCTTTAAGGGGAAGATGTTGAAATTATGTAGTGTGACTTCTGATGATGAAACCTAATTAAACATTATATCAACTGATTTATGCTCAGGCAAAAGGGCTATCCAGACCACCCTCTTGGATGACATAAAAAATTAAATACTATAGTACAGTACAGGAACACACATTTATGAGACTGATGGGCATAGGTAAAGAACTTAAGTAACAAACTAAACGATGATGGCATCTTTGAAAAGTACAGTTGTGTACACTTACCATGAATGTAGATGTTAGAGTGTATTCACTGTTGCAGTCATTACATTTGGGTTATCTGCTTGCAGGTAGCCCACATTCGGCCTGATTAACAAAGTCTTGGGTCCTGCGTCGGTTGTTGTCCCTTCTTCCATGACGTCAGGTCGTTAGAGGTATAAAACATGCAGCCGACGTCATTACATCAGTTTTTCTTGCCCCAGATGTCAGGTGCCCCCCTATATAGCTATATAGCAAATAAGTATAAAAGAACAATGATATACCTCCAACAAAAAAAGTAAATACACCAAAAAGGCTTTTAAGCATAGTAAAGGAAAGTACAGATATAGCCAAAAGAAGTTAGGGGGCTGGAGGGAGGGTAACCAGGACTGCAACAAGGAATACACTCGAACATCTACATTTATGGTAAGTGTACACAACTGTACTATGTTCTTCGTGTTTCACTGTTGCAGTCATTACATTTGGGTAGATTCCCAAAGCTGTGGTTGGGAGGAGGAATTTAGATAGCATTAGGACCAGCTATAAGGCCCTGCAAGACTGCAGTGGCAAAGCCAGTCCTGGATTTAGAGAAAATTGGCAAATGATAATGTTTGGTCAAAGTATGTACAGAACTCCAGGTAGCAGCTTCTAGGATGTTCCTGGTAGGAACGTCTCTGAGAAAGGCTGTAGAGGTAGATGCAGCCCTGGTGGAGTGAGGTTGGATCCCTGGGGGACAGGTTTTCCATGGTGCTTATAGCAGAAATGAATGCAATGGCCTATCCATTTAGAAACGGTTTACTTAGAAATAGCCGTCCCCTCTGTCCCTGCAGCAAATGCTACCAGCAGTTGTTCAGATTTCCTTTGAGGTTTAGTCCTGTCCAAGTAGAATCTGAGTTGTCTGTGCACATCTAAGGAATGCAGTATCCGTTCCCCCTTTGTTCTGTGGATTGGGAAAGAAGGTTGGCAAATGAATGGACTGATTAAGAGCCACACTGGATACGACCTTGGGCATGAAGGATGGATTGGTTCTGAGGGACACCCTGTCCGCATGAAAGATGATGAAAGGCTCCACAGCCATAAGGGCCTGTAATTCAGATACCCTTCTAGATGAAGTGATTGCTAAAAGGAAAGCTGTTTTCGAAGAAAGAAATTTTAAGTCTGCAGTAGCAGCTGGCTCGAAAGGAGGTAAATTGAGTTTTTCCAAAACAAAGTTAAGGTCCCAGGCTAGGGTAGGAGCTCTCCTGGGTGGTCTCAAGTTTTTTACCCCTCTGAGGAACTGCTTGTGAAGTGGGTGAAAGAAGATGGGGGGGGGTTCCTGTGTTATAACGAGCTGAAATGGCTGAGGCGTGGATTTTAATGGAAGAAAAAGACAGGCCCTTGTGAAGCATCTCAGTTAAGTATTGTAAAATCTGAGGTAAATTGGGCGCTGCTGTGTTCATCCCTTGAGATTGGTTTCAGGAACGGAATATTTTCCATTTTTCAGCATAGGATTTTCTAGTGCTAGGCCTCCTTGCCTCTAAAATGATATCCATCACAGGTTTACTGAGGGGTGGTAAAGGAGAGATTATGTAATTAGTCAGGCTTGCAAGGTTCAATGTTGGAAGCTGAGGGTGCAGAATCTGGTTCTCCAGCTGAGACAACAGGGAAGGAGTCTGAGGCAGGTGCCATGGCGGGAACTGTGACACACTGCACAGGAGGGGGTACCAGTGTTGGCGTGGCCAGTCTGGAGCAATCAAAATCATCCTTGTTTTTTCCTCTTTGGCTTTTAGTAGTACTTTGGAGAGCAGAGGCAGTGGGGGGAAGGCATAGATTGATAGTTTTTTCCAGCTGAAGTACAGAGTATCCACTTTCCAGGCTTGTTTGTGGGGAGTCCTTGTGCAAAAGTTGTTCAACTGGTAGTTCTGGGGAAAGGCAAACAGGTCTATATCTGGGCTCCCCCATTTGGTTGTCAACATGTTGAAAATCCTTGGTTCCAGTTTCCACTCGTGTGGGTCCATGAGATTTCTGCTTAGTCCGTCTGCCAGTGTATTTAACTTTCCTGGCAGGAATTGAGCTTGTAGGTGCACTTGGTAGCTCAAGGCTGTGTTCCACAATGCCATGGCTAGTCTGCAGAGGGAGTAAGACTGTGTAACCCCCTGCTTATGTACCACAGAAAGTACAGTTTTGTACCTACCATAAATGTAGATGTTTGAGTGCTAATACAGCTGCAGTCCTCACAGATGGGTTCTCCTGCCGTCAGGTGGGTCCTCGGTCGGCCGAATTCCAAAGTCTAGGTCCGGCGTCGGTTGTCGTTGCTTCTTCCCTGACATCAGTGCGACACGGGTATAAAGGAACCAGCCGACGCCATTTTCTTCAGTTTTTCTTGCCCCAGATGTCAGGTGCCCCCAGAAGGAAGGCAATACATAAAATTAGGTAATAATGCAATGCAATATAATCAAAAAACAGTAGTTGCAAGCAAATACACCATAAAAGAATACCCCTAGAGGGGAAGGAGGGAGGGAAACCTGGACTGAAGCTGTATTAGCACTCGAACATCTACATTTATGGTAGGTACAAAACTGTACTATGTTCATCGTGCATACAGCTGCAGTCCTCACAGATGGGTAGAATCCCAAAGCTAAGAAAGGGGTGGTAGGCACTAGGTGCAACTAGAAGGAGCCAAAATGCCCTGCAAGACTGCAGTGGCAAAGCCTGCTCTAGATTTGGAGTATAATGGTAAGTTGTAGTGCTTGGAGAAGGTATGCACAGAACTCCAAGTGGCTGCTTCCAAGATATCCTTGGTAGGAACTCCTCTGAGGAAGGCTGTAGAGGTGGCTGTGGCCCTGGTGGAATGAGTTCTAATGCCTGTAGGTACAGTTTTGCCATGAAAGGAATAGCAAAAGCGTATGCAGTGGGCTATCCATTTTGAAATTGTCTGTTTGGAAATTGGCTTTCCTTGAGCTCCTACTGCATAGGCCACAAAGAGCTGTTCTGATTTTCTGAAAGGCTTTGTTCTGTCCAAATAATAACGCAGTTGTCTGTGGATGTCCAAGGAATGTAGCAATCTCTCCCCTTTGTTTTGAGGATTAGGATAAAAAGTAGGTAAGTGTATGGCCTGATTTAAAGCTACCCTGGATACCACTTTAGGCATAAAGGACGGGTTGGTTCGTAAGGAAACTCTGTCCTGATGGAAGACGATAAAAGGCTGGACAGCCATGAGAGCCTGTAATTCTGAAACTCTACGAGCTGAGGTGATAGCCAGAAGGAAAGCTGTTTTCCAGGACAAGTATTGCAAATCTGCTGAAGCAGCTGGCTCAAAAGGAGGCATGGTCAGTTTTTCCAAAATGAAATTAAGATCCCAAGCAGGTATTGGTTGTTTCCTTGGAGGTCTCAAATTCTTAGCCCCTCTGAGGAACTGTCTTATCAGTGTTGTATTCTGCAGAAATGGCTGAGGCATGGATTTTGATGGAGGAGAAAGAAAGCCCACTGCTTAGCAGTTCAGTCAAATATTGTAGTATTTGTGGTAAATTCAGTTTTCCAGGGTCCTGGCCCTTTTTCTCATTCCAGGTACAAAAACGTTTCCATTTTGCGGAGTAAGCTTTTCTAGTTGATGGCCTTCTGGCCTCCAAAATGACATCCTGCACCTCCTTGGAGAGTAGGGCCTGTTGTGATGCTAAGGAATCTTCCATGCGGCGAGATTGAGTGTTTTTAGTTGACTGTGAAGAGTTTTGAAGCTGTGTTGAGTCAGAAGAAGAGGCATTAGAGGCAGGGTCCATGGTGGGGAATGCATCAGGCTGCTCAGGAGTGGGTACCAGTGTTGTCTTGGCCCGTCCGGAGCAATGAGGATCATCTTTGGTTTGTCTGCTCTGGTCTTCAATAACACTTTGGGCAGCAGAGGAGGAGGTGGGAAGGCATAAACTGTCATTGATGCCCAACTGAAAGAGAGAGCGTCCACTCTCCAGGCCTTTGGATGGAAGATCCTTGAGCAGAATTTTGTCAATTGATGATTTTTGTGGGAGGCAAATGGATCTATGTCTGGCTTTCCCCATTCTTGGATTATTTCTGTAAAAACTTTTGGATGCAACTTCCATTTGTGTGGATCTGTCATATTCCTGCTTAGGTTGTCTGCCAGCGTGTTTTCCTTGCCTGGCAAGTACTGTGCTTGTAGTTCCATTTGTAAGTCCATGGCCATGTTCCAAAGTGACATGGCCAGTCTGCATAGGGGGTAAGAATGTGTTCCTCCCTGCTTGTTTATGTACCACATAACTGTGGTGTTTTCCGTTTTTATCAAAGGTTGACCTGGTTGTAGAAAGTTCTTGAAAGCTATAATAGCATTTATTACTGCTAGCATTTCTTTTTGATTGATGTGAAGGTGCTTTTCTTTTTGGGACCATTTGCCCTGAATGCACCGTTCTGTCATGTGCGCCCCCCAGGCGTAGTCCGAGGCGTCTGTTGTGATGACTTGATTTGCTTGAGGCTTGCTGAAAGGAAGACCTGTGTTTGTTTGGCATGCTTGAGCCCACCACAGAAATTCCTTTTGCAGACATGGAATTAGTGGTATTATTGTTTCCAAACTGTGGTTGTGTTGAGACAATATGTTTTTCAGGTACCACTGTAGTTTCCTCATATGCAACTTTGCACATGGGATTAGTAAGATGCAAGATGCCATGAATCCCAGAGCCTGCAGGATTTTCCTTGCAGTAAGCCTGGTGCAATTTGCTAGTGTTCCGAAGTATTGGATTAGTTGCCCCTGCATTTCTGGCGTGAGGTAGGCCATCTGGGTGTTTGTGTCCAAGTTGGCACCCAGGAAAATTATCTTCCGAGAGGGTATTAGTCTTGATTTCTTTTTGTTGACTG
This sequence comes from Protopterus annectens, assembly GCF_019279795.1. Classification (NCBI taxonomy): domain Eukaryota; kingdom Metazoa; phylum Chordata; order Ceratodontiformes; family Protopteridae; genus Protopterus; species Protopterus annectens. Next base: position 1,103,111,749 of record NC_056732.1, read on the forward strand.
TGTATCCCAGAGAGTTCAATAACATTATTACATAAGCCAAATGTTTCTGAAGGATGTGTTTGCTGTCCGCTTGGATCAGGCAGTCGTCCAAATAGGGATATATTTGTATCCCTTGAAGTCTGCAGTAGGCAATTACTGATGCCAGGCATTTCGTGAATACTCTGGGCGCAGTAGATAAGCCAAAGGGCAATGCAGAGAATTGATAATGAGTTGAACCTTCAAGAAATCTGAGGTATCTTCTGCAATTTTGTCTGATTGGGACATGCAGGTATGCCTCCTTGAGGTCCAATGTTACCAGCCAAGACTCCTTGCCCAGCATGGGAAGAAGCTGCTGTAGAGTGAGCATCTTGAATTTTGGTACGAGTAGGAATGTGTTTAGGATGGATAGATCCAGAATAGGTCTCCAATCTTTTCCCTTCCTTGGCACCAGAAATAGCCTGGAATAAAACCCTTGACCTTGTTCGTGCGTAGGTACCTCTTGAATAGCTTTCATGTTTATGAGATCTGTAATTAGCCTTTGTGCCTCTGCCCTTTGATTGTGTGGCAGGTTTGGCATGCCTCTCATTTTTGGAAGGGTGTGAAAATGGAATTTGTAGCCTCTGTTTATAATGTCCAGGATCCATTTGTCCTTTGTGACAGTATGCCAATTTTTTGAAAATAATGCCAGCTTTCCTCCCAAGGGGGCTGCCATTTGAGATCTGGTTGGCATGCAAACTGGAAAGTCATTGGGTTTGCTTTCTGATAGATTGCGAGTTGTCCTCACCACCTCTTTGTGTAGGATCTTGCCATTGTCTGCCTCTGTACGATTCTTGGGATTGCCCTCTGCCCCTTGGGCGCCTGTATCTGCCTCTTTGGGGTCTGTCTGTGGCAGGAAAGGACCAGTTTTTGGAAGGCCAATTTCTACTAAAACGTGGGGGTTGAACCTGTAGAAATTCTTTCACAGTTTGCATTGATTTAGCCTTTTCCTCCATTTTCCTTAATACCTCCTCAGCATTAGCACCAAATAGTACATCCTTTTGAAGAGGAGCGTCTAGTAATTTAGCTTTGACATGATCAGGTAAGGCTTGTTCCTTAAGCCAGACATGCCTACGTATGACTGATCCTGTAACAGCAGCTCTGCATGAGGCCTCTAGAGCATCAAAACCACATTGTAAGATATGCTTACCCACTTGTTCTGCACTATGCATCAAGTCCTGCAACTCCTTCAAGTCTGGTTGTTCAGGTTGTGACATTTTACTTTTCAATTGTGATAACATAAACTGTTGGTATTTTAGCATATGAAACTGACAGTTTAAGGCCATCATAGATAAGGTAGCCGAGGTATATACCTTTTTTCCCCACCTTTCTAAGGATCTGGAATCTCTCTCGGAAGGCAAAGGATTTTTAGCAATGGAGGCCTTAACTCCCTTGGGGCCCTGTGAGATGGTTTCTGGGTCAGCAGCATGGCTCTTGTATAGAAATTGGTGTGAGTCAGGGACCCTGTAGTACCTGTAAGGCTTAACTGGAGCTGGAGGTAGAGAGTCCGGGTTAAGGCAGGCCTCCGAGTAAACATCATCTAGGATGTCCAAGACAGGAGGTCTAGCCAAAGGCCTGTGCGGAGGAAGCAAGAGAAATTCCCTGAGCCTTTTCTTGGAATCAGAATAATCCTGGCCTTCCCAGTGGAAGTGTTCCTTTAAGGTATGCAAAGTTTCCCCAAATGAGTAATCCTCAGGGGGGGATACAGAAGGGATGGACTCCTCCGCATCAGAGTCTTCAAAGGGGGAGTAATAATGTTCCTGATCATCAGAGTGTTCTGAAATAATGAAGCCCTGATCAGAGGAGGGGGAATTTTCCTCCACTCTAGGCCTTTTGTCTGGAGGGGGCTGAGAACCTCTGATAAGAGTAATTAAATCCTCAGCCATTTTAAGCATCTCTTTCTTAGGCATGGGGCCTGAAGATGGGCCCTGTGCAGCTGGTCTCTTAGAGTGCATGGTTGCTTCAGACTTAGTGAAAGCCTTGATAGAAGAGGAAGGTCTGAAGACACCTTGAGTGGAGGTGGACCTGTCCACATTCTGAGTTTCAACTCAGACAGTGGCTTCGGTATCTGTAGTCGGGGTGTGGGCTGAGGAGCCTGCGACCTCGGGTACAGGAGACACCGTCAAAGCAGGTCGTCGATAGGCAGGGGCTGTGTAGGTGCCTCACTGAGAACCAGACCACGTGTAGCCGGCTTTGGCGTGGTGTCGGTAGAGGCCGCGGACCTCGCGTGTCGGTCCTTGTCTTTTCGTGTTTTTAGACAAAACCTGAGTCGGAGTATCCGACGACATAGTATAGTTAAATGCTTTTCCAAAATAATGCTGGGCGAACTCCGCCCGACACTTAATAGTGCGTTTGTTGAATGTAGCACAAAAGCGGCAGGCCGAGATCTCGTGGTCTGGGCCTAAACTTCGGTTTCCAAATTTTCGTAATCTCAGGAGCTGGCCGACTGGCACTTGCAAACTGCTTCTGCTTCTGCTTCGGGCACCGCGCGGCAAGAAAGAATGAAGAAAATGGCGTCGGCTGGTTCCTTTATACCCCTGTCGCACTGACGTCAGGGAAGAAGTGACGACAACCAACACCGGACCTAGACTTTGGAATTCGGCCGACCGAGGACCCGCCTGATGGCAGGAGAACCCATCTGTGAGGACTGCAGCTGTATGCACGATGAACATCAGTGGTGTTGTCCGTATTTACCATTAGTTGTCCTGGAAGAATGTGGTCCTTGAAGGCTGTCAGAGCATTCTGTACAGCTAACATTTCTTTTTGATTGATATGCAGATGCATTTGACTTGGGTTCCATTTGCCCTGAATGCACTTCCCTGCCAGGTGAGCCCCCCATGCATAGTCTGATGCGTCTGTTGTTAGGGTTTGGGCAGCAGGGGGTGGTGTGAAGGGTAGTCCCTCGTTTTGTTGGCAGGCCTCTGCCCATCAAAGGAACTCTAGGCGTAGGCAAGGTAAGATGGGAATCATTGCTTCTAGACCCTGAGAATATTGACACCATAGGCTTTTTAGATACCACTGTAGTTTCCTCATATGCAGTCTTGCATATAGAATTAGAAGAATGCAGGAGGCCATGAACCCCAAGACTTGCAGTATTTGTCCTGCAGATAGCAGGGTTTTTGTGGCCACTTGTTTGAAGTAGGTTGTCAAATGAAGTTGTTTCTCTGGCGTGAGGTAGGCCATCTGGAAAGTTGTATTCAAGCTTCCTCCCAGGAATATAATTTGGTGACAGGGTACCAGTTGTGATTTCTTTTCGTTTATGGTGTACCCCAGACAAGTAAGAACCCTTTGTACAAAGGTCAGATGATTCAAAAGTATGTCCTGGCTTTCTGCCTGAATCAGACCATCGTCCAGGTAAGGGTACATTTGAATATTTCTTTGCCTGCAAAAGGCAATAACTGGAGCTAGAAACTTTGTGAATACCCTGGCCGCAGTAGATAAGCCAAAGGGCAGTGCAGAGAATTGATAGTGCGTGCAGCCTGCTTTGAAACACAGGTATCTTATGCAAGATTCCCTGATTGGGATGTGCAGGTATGCTTCTTTTAAATCTAGCATTGCCAACCAGGCATCTTTGTCTAGCATAGGAAGCAATTGGTGAAGAGTCAGCATCTTGAATTTTGGAATCTCCAAAAAGGTGTTTAGAGTAGAAAGGTTCAGGATAGGACGCCATGAATTGTCTTTTCTGGGTACCAGGAAAAGTCTCTAGTAGAAACCTTGTCCCTTTTCCTCTTCTGGTACCAGCTGAATAGCCTCCATGCTTAAGAGAGAAAGTACTTGTTTTTGGGCCTCTGCCCACTGATTTGGGTGTAGGTCCGGCCACCCGCTTGAAGTTGGCAACATGTGGAAATGAAATCTGTATCCCTGGAATACTATATTTAAAACCCATTTGTCCTGGGTAATGAGTTCCCAGTTTTTTGCATGAAGAGCAATCTTTCCCTCCCAAAGGGGCAGTCAGTTGATAAGTGCTTGGAGGTTTTAAAAGGAGGTCAGTGAGACAGTTTACCATAGGGGGGAGTCTTATTACTCCCAGATTTGGAAGTGGAGGCCCCCCACTGCTTAGTCCTGTGTGTCCTCTGGGACTGAAACCTGGGGTTTTTGCTGTGCCTGGATTTGGCTTGAGAAGACCTGGAAGGGGCCGGAAAGGACCAATTCTTAGAGGGCTAGTGCCTACTAAATCTAGCAGGCTAAACTTGTAAGAAATCTTTAACAGTTTGCATAGATTTAGCTTTATCTTCCATCTTTTTAAGAACTTCCTCAGCCTTGTTGCCAAACCGGTGGTCCTGATTCAAGGGAGCATACAACAATTTAGCTTTAACATGATCAGGCAAATATTGCTCCTAAAGCCAAGCATGCCTTCTGAGAACAGACCCAGTAACAGCGGCCCTGCAAGAGGCCTTTAATGAATCAAAACCACATTGCAAAGTATGTTTTCCAACTTGTTCAGCAGAATGCATTAAATCCTGTAATTCTTTGTTTTCCACACAGTCAGGAATCAACATAATTTTCTGTTTAAGTAATCCAATACCATGTTGCTGATACTTTAACATATGAAACTGGCAGTTTAAAGCCCTAATAGCCAAGGTAGCTGAAGTGTAAACCTTCTTACCCCATCTATCCAGCGCCCTGGAGTCTCTATCAGAAGGGGTAGAATTTTTAGCAGTAGACGCCTTAATGCCCTTGGGCTCCTGTGAAATAGTCTCTGGATATGCAATAGGATTTTTAAAAAGGAACTTGTGTGACTCAGGGACTCTGTAGTATCTTGTCTGGTTTTCTGGGAACAGGAGGCAAGGAGCCAAACTAGATTCCAAAAAAGCATCATCAACAATGTCTAGCACAGGAGGAATAGCTAAAGGCCTATGCTGAGGTAGGAGTACGAAATCCCTAAGCCTCTTCTTTGAATCAGAAAAATCCTGGCTTTCCCAGTGGAAATGCTCCCTTAAAGTAGTGTAGAGTTTCCCCAAAAGAAAAATCCTCTGGAGGGGAAGCAGAGGAAATGGAGTCCTCAGCATCAGAATCCTCATAAGTAGATGAGGCCAAATCCAGATCATCAGAAGAATCAGAAAAAACAGAATCTTAGTCAGAAGATTCATAAACCACTCCAGTCCTAGGCCTCCTAGGCCTCTTAGAAAGAGGGGGCTGGCTACACCTGATTAGAGTTATTAGATCTTCAGCCATTCTTATCATTTGTTTTGTAGGCATAGAGGCCCAAGCATGTGGCCTGGGCATCATTTTTTTAGGCATGGTTTGAGATTTAGGCCTAAGAGAAGAAGGAGGCATTGGTTTAATATGCAAGTCTGTAGGCCTGAATACACCCTCAGAAGCCAGTGCCTGCACAGCAGCTCTGGACCCATCCAAGGTAGAGACATCTGCAGGTTCCATAGATGAAGAATCTCGCGGCATACCGGACTCTGAATGGGTCTCAGTAGAGGCCTGCAAATCAGAAGTAGCGGGTATCAGGGGCTGCGAAAGCACCACACTGAGTACTGGCGACTGGCTTAGGAGAAGCGTCATCAGTTTTGGACCTTGACGGCCTGTCTCTGTCTTTATCTTTGCGTTTTTTCAGAATCCTGGTAGTTGGATGGCTAACCGACAACATTTCTGGATAATTAAACCGAAAACCGAAATATTTAGAGGCAAAAATATACCGACGACGGATAGTGCGCAGAGTAAATAAAGCACAAAACCGACAGCAAGGTACGTCGTGGTCAGGGCCTAGACAAGGAATACAGTACAAATGAAAATCCTTATGAGGTATTTGCTTTCCACAAGTAATGCAATTATTAACTTTTATTGACATCGGTAAGGAGCAAGAAAAAGTTTCCCCAACAGGGTACTTAGCTTTGGTTGAAGAGTTTGGTTCTGAAACTCGAAAATTAAAATTTCAGGAGTCGGCAGAAAGGCACTTGCGAACTGCTTCTGCTTTGGGCACCACACGGCAAGAAAGACTGATGTAATGGCGTCGGCTGCATGTTTTATACCCCTGACGACCTGACCTAATTGAAGAAGGCACAGCAACCGATGCAGGACCCAAGACTTTGTTAATCAGGCCGACTGTGGGCTACCTGCAAGCAGATAACTCAAATGTAATGACTGCAACAGTGAAACACGAAGAAAATGAGTCATGCTCTTGTAATAGTGCCAATGCATACATGGTTAGGCATTGTATAGAAAGCAAATGGAGGTTGTGAATGCCACAGTGAGGTTAAGGGAGTACTTGGAAACTGATCAACATGTATTTACAAAAGGAGCAAAATGTTTTTAATACCTTTACTAAATTATCATTTAAGACATATGCAAATATACATTTACATGAATGAAAACAACCCATATTAACATATTCCGTTACAAAGATTACAGATCACAAATACTTTTTGTAATCATCATCAAAACATTACAGAAACTGCTCAACTGCTTTCCCTTAAACCTCACTCCTCCAAAATATTATTCTGCATGTATTGCTCCTACAATTTCCATTTTTCTATAATTTGTTCCCAGCCTTTTGTAAAGATTCCTTCCAGTTCTTTTCTCTGTTATAACATTCAATGCTTCAAATACAGTTGGTTTAGACTTTAATTTCCATGTTTTACTGATTGTTTTTTGGCAGCCACCAGTATTAAACTTAACAATGCCTAACTATATCATATTCAGATCCTATATCCCAGCTAAAAAAAATAATTTCCAATCATTTCCTTAGTTACACTCATTTGCCCACCCAATACTTCTGAGAGCACTCTGTACAGAATTTTTTAAGTCTGCCAAACTCATTACATTTGCAAAATGTACAGTTGTGCAAAATCTTACCATAACAGTAGATGCCCTTCTCTTCACTGTTGCAGTATTCTTTACTTATGGGATCTCTTGCCAAGGATAGACCAATGCCTGGCCAGTACACCAAAGTGGTTAGTTCTTGTAGGCATTGTACGTCCCACACACACTCCCCATGCAAGATGTAGGTATAAAGATTAGTTTTGGATGCACTCACTAAGAAATGAAAAAGCCCCAAGTGGAAGAGAATGCCCTTAGCAACAACGTGCAACGAGGATGAGAAAAAGGAAGAAGAAAATGAGCCCCTCAGCCAGTTGGACAAGGAAGGTACAAGGGAAGAGGGAGAAGAGACAGGGTAGGAGAGAGGGAGCGAATACTGCAACATTGAAGAGAAGGAGGACATTTAGTGTTATGGTAAGATTTTACACAGATGTACTATGTCCTTCCATATGACTTTTGAGGTATTCTTTACCTACGGGAGAGCTTCTGCCCACCATCGAAACTCCTGTTATAGGCAGGGAATGAGTGCAATTACTGTCTCCAGGCTGTGGCAATGCCGAGTCCAAACACTTTTCAGAAACCACTGTAGTTTCCTCATATGCAGTCTGGCATATGGAATTAGTAGAATGGAGGATGCCATTAAACCCAAGGCCTGCAGGATTTTCCTTGCAGATAAGTGGGTTTTTGTTGCCAATTTCTTGAAGTAAGTAGTCAGTTGTTTTTGTTTGTCTGGTGTGAGATAAGCCATCGGAGCAGTTGTATTTAAGCTTGCGCCCAGGAATATTATCTCTTGAGAGGGCACTAGTTTTGATTTATTTTCGTTTACTGTGTACCCTAGGCCAATTAGTAATCCTTTTACAAACGCCAGATGCTTTAGAAGAGTGTCTTTGTTCTCTGCTTGAATTAGGCAATCGTCCAAGTAAGGATAAATTTGAATTCCTTTTTGTCTACAAAACGCAATTACTGGTGCCAGGCATTTTGTAAAGACCCTGGGTGCAGTAGATAAGCCAAAGGGCAGTGCAGAGAATTGGTAATGCATTGAGCCAGCTATGAATCGGAGGTATCTTCTGCAAGATGGTCTGATTGGGACATGCAGGTATGCCTCTTTTAGGTCCAAAGTTACTAGCCAGCCCTCTTGCCCAGCATGGGCAGTAGCGGCTGAAGAGTCAACATCTTGAATTTTGGAACTTCCAGAAAAGTATTTAGTATAGATAGGTCCAGAATTGGTCTCCAGGTTTTGTCTTTCCTGGGTACTAGGAAAAAGTCTGGAGTAAAATCCTTGCCCCTGCTCTTGTTGTGGTACTTGCTGAATGGCCCTCATGTCCATGAGAGCTGTAATTTGTTTTTGTGCCTCTGCCAATTGATTGTGTGGCAGGTCTGGCATGCCCTTTGACCTTGGTAGGGTGTGAAAATGGAACCTGTAGCCTTGGGACGCTATGTTCAGAACCCATTTGTCTTGGGTAATCATTTGCCAATTTGATGAAAAAAGTGCTAGTTTTCTCCCCAAGGGGGCTGTCAAAAGGAAACTGCTTGGAATTGGTAGAGGAAAGTCATTGGGACTGTTTCCTGTAAGGCTGTGATTTGTCTTCTCCGCTTTTGGAGGAAGGAGCACCCCATTGTTTAGGCCTGTATGAGCCTTGGGGCTGAGATCTGCCTCTGGGATGCCTGTATCTGCCTCTTTGTGGTCTGTCTGAGACTGGAAAGGACCAATTTTTAGAAGGCCAGTTCCTACTAAACCTGTGTGGCTGTATGTGTAAGAAATCCTTGACTGTTTGCATGGATTTTGCTTTATCCTCCATTTTTTTCAAAACCTCTTCTGCTTTAGTACCAAACAAAGTATCATGCTGTAATGGTGCATCTAATAATTTTGCTTTAACATGATCAGGCAGATTTTGTTCCTTTAACCAAGCATGCCTTCGAATAACAGAACCTGTAACAGCGGCCCTGCAAGAGGCCTCCAGTGAATCATAACCACATTGCAAAATATGCTTTCCCACTTGTTCAGTTGCATGCAATAAATCCTGCAATTCCTTGTTCTCTGAACATTCAGTATTTGTCAACATTTTTTGTTTAAGTAGTGACATTAAATATTGCTGATATTTAAGCATATGAAATTGACAATTTAAAGCCCTTATGGCCAGGATGGCAGAAGTGTATACTTTTTTCCCCCATCTGTCTAGAGCCCTAGAATCCCTATCAGAGGGGACAGGGTTTGTTGCAGTGGAAGCCTTAACCCCCTTGGGACCCTGAGATATAGTTTCTGGGTCAGCAGCGGGGTTTTTATATAGGAATTTATGAGAATCTGGGACCCTGTAGTATCTGTCTGGCTTAGCAGGTGCAGGGGGTAAAGAGTCAGGGGAGAGACCGGACTCTGAAAATACATCATCTACAATGTCTAAAACAGGAGGAATGGCAAGGGGTCTATGCTGAGGAAGAAGCAGGAAGTCTCTGAGCCTTTTCTTAGACTCAGAATAATCTTGGCTCTCTCAGTGGAAATGCTCCCTCACAGTATGCAGCATTTCCCCAAAGGAATAGTCCTCAGGAGGAGAGGCTGAAGGAATGGATTCTTCAGCATCAGAATCCTCATAGGGAAGCATGGAGAAATCCTGTTCAGAAGAGGAATCAGAGGAAATAGATACCTGATCAGAAGAATCATACTCTGTCTCTTGCCTAGGCCTCTTATCAGGAGGGGGATGGGAGCCCCTGATCAAAGTAATTAGGTCTTCGGCCATTTTTAGCATCTGTGTTTTAGGCATGGAAGTCTGAATAGGAGAATGCTGTACTTGTTTCTTTGTCTTTAGAGCTGCTTTAGTCTTTGCCTTTGAAGCTGCGGATGGCTTAATATATATAGTTGAGTAGGTCTGAAGACACCCTCAGAAGACGATGCCTGCTCAGCGGCTCCAGACCCATCTGAGGGATTGATTTCCGAGTGTCCAATACCTTGAGTATCCAGAGGTCCAGTCAGCTCCACGTGGGAGTCGGTAGCGGGTGCCAGGGGCTGCAAAAGCGCCTCACAAAGCCAGCGAACCGGCGACTGGCCTAGAAGAGGATTTGTCGTCGGTTTTGGACCTCGGATGCCTATCCTTGTCTTTGGGTTTTTTGTAAACTCCGGTTGTTGGCTGTTCCGCCGGCATTATATAATTAAATCTTCGGCCAAAGTAATGAAAAGCAAAATCGAACAGATGCTTGATAGTGCGTTGGTTGAATCTAGCACAAAACCGACAGCTAGCAATGTTGTGATCAGGGCCTAGGCAAGGAATATAGTAAGAGTGAAAATCCTTATGAGGTATTTGCTTCCCACAAGAAATACAATTGTTAACTTTTTCTGACATTGGTCTGGAGCAAGAAAAAAAGTTTCCCCAACGGGGTACTTAGCTTTAATGAAGACTTCGGTTCTGAAATTCAACTTTAAAACTCTCAGGAGTCGGCCGACCGGCACTTGCGAACTACTTTTGCTTCGGGCACCGCATGGCAAAAAAGACTGAAGAAAATGGCGTCGGTTGCATCTTTTATACCTCTGGCGCACTGACGTCAGAGAGGCGAAAGCCACCGATGCGGGACCTAGACTTTGGAATTCTGGACGACTGCAGGTAGCCTGCCAGCAGGATAACCCAAGAGTAATGACTGCAACAGTGAAACTCTATGAACATCTAAGGCTGTTACATATTTAGCTTTCTGTGACCCATGTCAAGCTTTCTATAAAGGAAAGGCAGAGGTTCGTTTGCCAAGAAGGATCTATGAACATAACAGTGATATAAAAAAGAATCGATAATAATGCATTCTACAAGCATACTTTGATATGCATAGAGCATAAAAATTTGTTGTGTTTTAACAGGTTCCAGGTAATGCAAGTGGGTGGGCCATGGGAATTGTGCGAGTAGAGTTTCAAGAATTATTTTGGCAGTTAAAAATTAAATACCTCATAACTTTCTGGCTTTAATCAACAAATGTAAAATAAATAAATCAAATAAAAATTAATATATTTCCATTACAAGTGTGTTAAAACGTGTCTGCTAAATCATAAAACTAAGGTTCATTTTATTTTATTTATTTATATTGTATAGATTTATGTAAGGTTTCTTCTACAATTGGTACTAAAGTTTTAATTATGTGCTACAATCCAATAATTCTTGCACTTTTAAACTTGTAACAAGTTGGTTTTACGCTAGTAGAGGCTGTCATGTTTGCATACTATGTAATAAGAATTTTAACAGTTTTAGATTTGTTTTTGTTTTACGTTTTGTGACATCTTTATAAATTACAACAACTGCTTGCCATGACACTAAATCAAGGTATGCAACTGATAGCGAGTGCATTATTAAGTTCTGATGAAATCCCAGACAGGGGTGATTTTAATAAACCTAGTGTTTCAGCAACAGCTTTGTTGTCTCTAGATTGTTTCTGTGGATATTTAGTGGACTGTGATGACTCTGACCATTGTATTGCTTACTTTTGGTTTGGTCCTTAGTTTTAAATGCAGACTCTCCTGTATTCTTGATTATTTAAACTTCTGAAGTTACCAGTTAATCTGTGTCCTCAATCCCAACTACAGACATGAGTGTTGATATTGATGAAAATATACCACTGCAGGTACAAGTAGTGAAAGTATTTTTTTCCCTTAGGGTAGATGAACTTGTAGTTTGTGCAAGAATGAAAAGGTTTTCAAACCAAAAGGATTTAAGAATGCACCCTCTGCTCCTCTGCATCAAGGGAAGTCTCCACTGCATATGACATTTGGGCTCCCACACAGCAGACTTACCAGGCATGGTCCACTAGGATGAAGGCCAGAGGAGACCCAGGGCACAATGAACAGATTAAACCTCTCAGCTTGCCTGAAAACCCCTACATATCCCATAGCAATACCCGGGGACTGCCAACATGGTTATGAAAGTCTCTTCTGTGTTGCTTAGCTTACTACCAAAGCGGTCTTCATCAGGGCAGCTTTTTTCAAGGTTTTTTTCTGGGAAAGCTTGTGTGAGCATCCTCTGCCACAGAACAGATTAGTGTATGGGAAAAGGGAAATTTCTTGTTATGTATTCCTTATACTACTTTCTTGTTTGACTGCTGTGCATTATGCAAATATATTTTTTCCCTTGCACATTACAAGCTCTGGTCAGGGTGGAAAAAGCTGTGCCTCTTGGTGAGTCACAGGAATTAGAACAGTTTACCTGTAAACTGAAGGAACAGTTTGAGAACAGTACTTTTTACTTAAGAGGAAGACAAAGCAATAAAAGGGTTTCCTGTGAAAGTACAGTTGTGTAAGCAAATGCACCATAACAAACTTGCGAATGATCACAGCTGCAGTAGCCTTCGCTACATAGGTTATATCTTGCTAAGGCTATAACAGACAGCCAGCTTCCAAAACATTAAGACACCTTCCACGCACCCAAACCAGTCAGCCAACTCAAGTTGAGCCGACTGAAAAAACAGTTTTGGAGACCAAGCCCTTCAGAGCTTTCATGACAACACAGAGGGAGGGTGAATCCTGAATGGGCAATGCTAAGAACAAAAAATAAGAATTTCCACCATGGCATAAACACATTAAAAACACTGGGGATGGAGGTAGGGAGTGGGCACTGCAGCAATGATCATTAAAACATCTACCGTTATGGTAAGTTTGCATACTCAACTGTGCTATGTTCATCATATTGATCACTGCTGTAGCAGCCTTAGCTATAAGGATAGATTAGCATAAGATTACTACATTTGGGAAGGGAAGGAGAAGAGTCCAGATGCCCCTGGAGAATGGTCCTAGCAAAGCCTGACCTCAGCCTAGGGACGGAATAAAGCTTATAGTGCTTTGTAAACGTATATAGAGAGAATCAAGTTGCTGCTTCCAGAATACTTGCAGTATCTGACCCTTTCCAAAAAGCCACAGGTGAAGCCAACACCCTATTGGAGTTGGCCCTGTACCCCTCTGGAATAATTCTGTTGTGGTGACCATTACAAAAGGTGGTCTTAGACAGCCATTTGGAAATCATAAGCTTTGACACAGGCTGTCCTTTCTTACCATCAGAAGAAATGAACAACTGATCTGAAGATCTCAAAGATTTAGTTCTGTCAAGATAGTACCCAAGTTGTTTGTGGACATCCAAGGTATGGAGTATCCTCTCTCTCATTTTTAGGTTCTGGAAAGAAAACGGGGAGATGGAGTAGATAGGGTGACTCACCATAAGAGCTTGCAATTCAGATACCCTTTTTGTACAAAAGTATCTCCCAAGTTAAGAACCCCCAAGTCAGTCAGGTTAGCTGGTTCAAATGGAGCAAGTATTAGCTTTTCTAATGTAACACTAAGATCCCAAGGAGAGGCCACCATTTTTCTTAAAGGCCTCTTATGCAAAACCCCTTTCAGGAGAAATGCATTGAAAGAGAAGGATCCATGGGCAGAAATGCTGAAATGTCCAATAAATGAACTTTGATGGAGAAGTAAGAAAGCCACAGGATAACTCCTCCCACAAATACTGTAAAACCAGAGAACAACTAGCGCTGAATGGGTGCTATGTTGTTGGCACCAACTAGAAAACTTTGCTCATTGCTAATATATGGTTTTCTAGCAGCAGGCTTTCTTGTCTCCATTAGTACCTTCTGGATATCCCAATTAATCAGGTGCCTAAAGGAAATTAAGATCCTATCATCCAGTCAGTCAACTGAAGTTGAGTGGGGTCGCAACATATCAGACATCCCCTGATCTTGTGTGAACAGATCCATTCTATGAGGAAACTTAAGATAATTGCCCCTGGCCACTTCCAAAAGAAGGGAGAACCACTGTTGCTTGGACCAGAAGGGAGTCACCACAATGATTTTTCGAAGTGACCATCTCCCCCAACCCTCCTCTAGCTAGGATCAGACATAAAAGCTTCTCCAAAGCTGATTACAGCCTCCTGAGGGATAGTATAAACAGCTTCACAGCCCCCTCCCCCTCTGTAAGAACTGGCATCAATATCCAAAACTTCACCAAAGCACTATACGAGCATTTATACAGATGCATGGAATCAGGAACACCTGATAGGACTAAATCATCCACCGCAAGGAAGAGTAAACCTGTCTGGTAGACATCTGCAATAAATAAACTCGATAACAAAAGGAAAATATTGCTGTCCAAGACCAAGACGGAGCAGGTGCTTAATTGGAAGCAATGTCTCCTTAGCCTGAATAAGCAAATAAAAGCACTAGTGAAACCATCCAAAGCAAACTTCGAGTCCAAACTGGTTACATCTACTAGAGACAATTATAAGGCCTTCTATACATATGTCTGCAACCTCAAAGGAAGCACCCAGATCTGTTCAGAACTGGTGGTCAAGGACACCACATATACAAATGTCGTAGATATAGCAAACTTGCTGACAGATTCAGCAAAAACTTTACTAGTCTGCCCCCCCCCCCGATCAGAAAATCAGGACATCCCCAGCATAGTACAGTTGTGTACACTTACCATAAATGTAGATGTTCGCATGTATTCACTGTTGCAGTCATCACACTTAGGTTATCTGCCTGCAGGTAGCCCTCAGTCAGCCCAAATACCAGAGACTAAGTATTTCTGCGTCAGATGCTGTCGCTCTAGGACTGATGTCAAGTCGTCAGGGGTATAAAAACAGGCAGCCGACACCATTACATCATTCTTTCTTGCCAAGGATGCCAAAGCAGAAGCAGTTCGCAAGTGCCGGTCGGCCGCTACCTGAACTTTCGTTTACGAATTGAATAATCCTGAAGTTTTCTAAAGCTAAGTACCCTGTTGGGGATCCTTTTTTCTTGCTCTAACCGATGTCAGAAAAAGTTAACAACTGTCTTGTCTGTTGAAAGCAAATACTTCACGGAGATTTTCATTTTTACTGCATCACCTGTTTAGGCCCAGACCATGATATACCTCGCTGTCGGTTTTGTGCCTTAATGCCCAAACCATTCGTTGTCAGGCTCTCTTTGTCACTAAATTATTTTGCTCTCGATCTCCGTATTCTGAAATGGCTTCTGTAAGCCATCTGGCTACAGATATTCCAGAATTTTTTTTTTTTTTGGAACACCCCCCCCCCCCCTTGCCATTTCTTCTTATACATCTATTTACCTGCATTTTGTTGACCGTTTATTTTGTTTTTGCCAAAACTACATGAGGGGTTAGAGAATATCTTAGAAAATTAAAAAAAGGAGGGCTGAAAAATGGTAAGAGATTCCCTGTATTAACATATCCCTTTCATTACACTTTTGATCACCTTTACAGCACAGGGGCCAAAAACTAAATATCTGTCCAAAGGAGAACTTAGAAACTCATTTTATCATCATCTAGGAGATCCTGAGAATGCAGTCAAACAAACCTCAAAACAATACTACTGGTCATAGACCTGGAAGAAGTATCAACTGAGTCATACACACACTGTAAACAATGAGTACTGACTTGCGTAAGAGAAGAAACAAAATTTAAAGCGTATTTTCCTCACACGAAGAAACTGCAGACAAAGATTTCTCACTTTTTCACAACTAGTCAAAACAAACTACCATATGAGCCTGACAATGCAAAATTCTGAAAATCAAAGTTACAGAAGCATATGCTTTTTCCCATACTTAACAATAATCTTCACAACCTTATCAGAAAGAGTAGGACTGGAACTAACTAAATGTTTAGCAGCAGCAGGATTAACTAACACTACAGCTGCTAGATCAGGACTGGGAAGAGTGTACAAAGACTTGACTAAGGAACTTTATATATCCTGTATACCCTTTTATGGGCAAATAGCTGACTTCAGGAAAAAGTACAGTTTTGTACCTACCATAAATGTAGATGTTCGAAGATCCACATTGCTGCAGTCCTAACACTTGGGTAGTCCGCTGTCCCAGTCGGCCCGAATACCAAAGTATATGGCTGACGTCGGTCAAGGCGCATTAGTCTGACGTCAGGACGTCAGGGTACAAATGCGCATGACCGACGTCATATCCTCAGTCTTTTCTTGCCCCAGATGTCAGAAGACCCTAAAAAGATAAGGCCAAAACCAAAAAACACCAAACACTCTTGTACCAAATATATATACAATATATACAAATTTACAAAGGTACAACCCCACCCACACAACCACCCCTAAACACAGAGGGGAAGGAGGGAGGGTAAATTGGACTGCAGCAATGTGGATCTTCGAACATCTACATTTATGGTAGGTACAAAACTGTACTATGTTCTTCATCCCACATTGCTGCAGTCCTAACACTTGGGTAGAATCCCAAAGCAGAGGTAAGGGAGGCTGGCAAATCATAAGGAAGCAGGAGCTGTCAACATGCCCTGCAAAATAGCCGTGGCAAAACCAGCCCTGGATTTAGAGTAGAGAGGAAGGTGGTAGTGCTTAGAGAAAGTATGCACTGAACTCCAAGTAGCTGCCTCCAAAATATCCTTAGTTGCCACCCCTTAGAAATGCTGTTGAAGTGGCAGTAGCCCTAGTGGAATGAGGCCTAATCCCAGCTGGAATCTCCTTGCCATGATGGGAATAACAAAATTAATGCAAAACCCAATCCACTTAGAAATAGTTTGTTTTGACACAGGCTTGCCCTGAGAACTCAAAGCAAAAGAAACAAACAACTGCTGAGACTGCCTAAAATCCTTAGTCCTGCTTAAATAATAACGCAACTGCCTGTGTACATCTAAAGTGTGCAAAATCTTTTCCCCTTATTTTGGGGATCTGCATAAAAAGTAGGCAAATGAATAGTTTGGTTTAAAGCCACACTAGAAACCACCTTAGGCATAAAGGAAGGATTAGTACGTAATGATACCCTGTCCTTATGGAAAATCAAAAAGGCTCAACCGCCATAAGGGCCTGCAATTCAGAAACCCTTCTTGCAGAAGTAATGGCCAACAAAAAGCAGTCTTCCATGACAAGTATTTCAATTCAGCAGTAGCCGCAGGCTCAAAAGGTTGTAGAGTAAGTTTCTCCAACACAAAATTGAGATCCCAAGCAGGAGTAGGAGCTCTACGTGGGGGTCTTATATTCTTTGCCCTTTAAGAAATTGCTTGAACAAAGGATGAGAAAACAATGGTGGGTCACAATCATAGTGAGCTGAAATTGCTGCAGCATGAATCTTAATGGAAGAGAAAGACAAACCTTTGTCCAATAACTCAGTAAGATATTGAAGAGCCACACTCAAATTAGGCTCAGAAACCTCCAAATCCTTTGCTGCACTCCAAAATAAAAATCTCTTCCATTTTTCTGAGTACACTTTCCTTGTACTAGGTCTTCTGGCTTCCATAATCACATTCAAAACTTGTTGAGGAAGTTGAGACCTGCTGTGTTTCAAAACAGAATATGCCAGGCTGTCAGATGAAGAGAGTGAAGCTTGACATTGAGCAGATGACCGTCCCTCTGAGACAATAGGTGTGGAATCAAAGGTAAAGGCCATGGAGGCTTCCTTACCAGACTCCTCAGTAATGGGTACCAGTGTTGCCGAGGCCAATCTGGAGCTATTAAAATCATCCTTGGCTTGTCTTGTCTGACCTTTAGGAGTACCTTTGGGAGAAGAGGCAGAGGTGGAAAGGCATACACATGAAGATTTTTCCAACTGAAAGAAAGAGCATCCACTTTCCAAGCTGTGTGATGAAACCTTTTTGTGCAAAACTTTGGCAGCTGGTGGTTTAGTGGAGAAGCGAACAGATCTATGTCTGGAGTTCCCCATGACACTGTCAATTTCGAAATACATGAAGATCCAGTTTCCACTCGTGGGGATCCATGATTTGCCTGCTTAACACATCTGCTAAGGAGTTCTGTGCTCCCGGCAGAAACCTTGCCTGAAGAGTTAGTTGCAAGCTGATCGCAGTCTCCCATAAAATCATTGCTTGCCTGCATAGAGGATAAGAATGTGTTCCCCTTGTTTGTTGATGTACCACATGACAGTTGTGTTGTCTGTTAGAATCAACACCTGCCCTGGAAGAAGTAACTCCTTGAAAGCCATTAATGCAAACTGGACTGCTAACATCTCCTTCATGTTGATATGTAGATGCTGTAGTCTGGCAGGCCACTTGTCTTGTATCCACTTTCCATTCAGATGAGCTCCCAAGCTATGTCTGAGGCATCTGTCGTTAGAATCTGACTCGCCTCTGGCCGGGTCACAGAGAGTCCCTTGTTTAGGTGACATTCCTGAGCCCACCACAAAAATTCCTTTTGAATGCAAGGTATTATTTGAATGACAGTGTCCAAATCCTGGCAGTGCTGTGTCCATACATTTTGAGGTACCATTGCAGCTTCCTCATATGCAGTTTGGCATTGGGAAGCACCAGAATACAAGATGCCATGAACCCTAAGGCTTGAAGGACTGTCCTTGCAGTCAGCCCGGACTGAAGAGATAGTTGATGGAAGTAAAGGGAAAGATTCTTTTGTTTGTCCGGGGTTAAAACGGCCATCTGGGTTGCTGTATTCAGTCTCACACCCAGAAAGCACATGTCTTGAGAGGGTACTAGACTGGACTTTATTTCGTTCACAGAATACCCCAGGCATCTTAGCACTGCTATCACATATTCCAAATGCTGTAAAAGGTCTTCCTTTTCTTGAGCCAGAATCAGGCAGTCGTCCAAGTAAGGATAGATTTGTATTCCTTTTAGCCTGAAGTAAGCTATCACTGGAGCCAAAACTTTTGTGAATACTCTGGGCGCAGTAGATAAGCCAAAGGGCAATGCAGAGAACTGATAATGGGAATTCCCAGCTCGAAAACGCAGATACTTCCTGCAACTTAGTCTGATAGGCACATGAAGGTAAGCCTCCTTGAGATCTAAAGTTACCATCTAGTGATCTTTGCCCAGTAGAGGTAAAAGCTGTTGTAACGTCAACATTTTGAACTTGGGAATGTCCAGATAAGTGTTGAGGATAGATAAATCCAAAATTGGTCTCCACGTGTTCCCCTTCTTTGGTACTAGGAACAGGCGAGAATAAAATCCTAGGCCCCTTTTTCTGGCACAGGAACCGGCTGAATGGCCCCTATTTGGAGTAACAGAGAAATTTGTTTGTGAGCCTCTTTTCTTTGTAGAGGAGGAATGTCTGGCATGCCTTTGAAAGGAGGCAAGGTATGGAAATAAAACCTGTAACCGTGGTGAATGATACCCAATACCCATCTGTCCTGGGTAATTAAACTCCAATTTTCTTTGAAACTGCTTCCACAGGTGAACCAAACAACACATCAGACTGTAACGGAGCATCCAAAATCCTTGTCTTAACATGCTCAGCTAAATTCTGATCCCTCAGCCAGGCGTGCCTGCGAAGAAGAGAACCAGTGGCAGCCACCCTCGAAGAGGCCTGCACAGCATCAAAACCACATTGCAAGGAATGCTTACCCACCTGTTCAGACACATGAACTAAATCCTGCAACTCTTTACACTCAATACCTTCCGCCAGAGCATCCACCTTAGACTGCAATTGTGAAAGGAGATAATTTTGATATTTTAACATGTGGAACTGGCAATTCAAAGCCCTCATGGCTAAAGTGGAAGAAGTATACACTTTCTTTCCCCATCTATCCAAAGCCCTTGCCTCTTTATCAGGAGGAACAGGATTTTTAACAACAGAAGCCTTAACACCTTTAGGCCCCTGAGAAACAGTTTCTGGGTCTGCCCTAGGACTCTTAAAAAGATACTTATGAGCTTCAGGCACCCTATAATACCTGTCCGGTTCAACTGGGGCAGGAGGCAAAGAATCAGGGTTCAGGGAAGCCTCTGCAAAAACATCTTCCACCACATCCAGAACAGGAGGTATAGCTAAAGGCCTATGCTGGGGTAAAAACAAAAATTCCCTAAGCCTCTTCCTGGAATCAGAGAAATCTTGTCCTTCCAATTTAAAATGTTCCCTCATGGAATGAAGAGTCTCTGAAAAAGAAAAATCCTCAGGAGGAGAAGCCGAAGGAGTAGAATCATCCACATCAGAATCAGAATAAGGAGGATACTCCTGTAAGTCATCAGCCGAAGACTCAGAAGCCTCCGAACACTGCTCAAAACTCTCAAGCTCAGGTTCCACCCTAGGCCTCTTATCAGGAGGGGGCATAGAACCCCTAATCATAGTAATCAAATCTTCTGCCATTTTAAGCATATGTTTCTTAGGCAAAGATCCTGAAGAACTAGGAGAGACACCCACTGAAGTTAAACCTGGCCTGCCTCTCAAAGAAGCCTTGGAAACAGAAGGGGAGGGCCTAACCACCCTAGGAAGGGAGGGGAGAACAGCCACCTGAGAAGCCCCTTCAGCCTGGCCTACCTCCTGAGAGGACACATCTTGTAACAGTAAAGTCTCCCCCTGAGACTCCAAAGAAACTTCTGGCAGAACCTCCGGCTCCACCGAGCCTTCTAAAGAACCGACGTCCGGGACTGGCGGTTCTTCCAACCTAGGCTTTGCTGCTTTGTCCTTGCGCTTTTTGGACGAAGCGGCCGGAGCATCCGACGGCATTTTATAATTACAACGCTTCCCAAAAACTAACCTGGCACAATCTAATCTTCTCTTTATAGTGCGTTTGTTAAATCTAGCACAAGAGCGACATCCAACAACGTCGTGCTCAGGCCCTAAGCAAGGTATACACAAGGTATGGTAATCCCTATGAGGTATCTGTTTCCCACAAGAAATACAGTTATTCACTTTTTCTGACATCCGGTTAAATACTGAGGCAAGAAAAAAACAAAATATTCCCCAACGGGGTACTTAGCCAACTTTGATTCGGTCTGAAACTCCGACTTCAGAAAATTTCAGAACGCCAACCTGCACTCGCAAAACTGCTTCTGCATCGGACCATGCGGCAAAAAAGACTGAGGATATGACGTCGGTCATGCGCATTTGTACCCTGACGTCCTGACGTCAGACTAATGCGCCTTGACCGACGTCAGCCATATACTTTGGTATTCGGGCCGACTGGGACAGCGGACTACCCAAGTGTTAGGACTGCAGCAATGTGGGATGAAGAACATCCGCAGGCAATAAATGTATATCCTTCAAAGCTGACAGAACTGGACAAATAGGAAGGTTCTGAATTTTTTTCCATAACAGCTCATACTATTTTCTGAGGGACTGAGAAACCTCAATATTATCCCACTGAAAACACCGACGGACTCAGGAACTAGTGTCAGTGAAAAAGAACCCCTGAAAGGGAAAATCAGAAATGGAACACTCTGACCTTGAATCAGAAATATGAAGAATTAAAACCCTAAATCTGTCTCAGTCTCTTCATCTTCCTGTCCAGATTCAGAATCTTGAAATCTCTTTAGGAAAAAGAGGTATCCCTGTTCTTTTACCAGAAACAAAACAAAGGAGGATCAATATCCTGAAGTAAACCCTAAGCCAGACAATAAACTAATCTAACCAAAGAAGTTTGAGGAGATGCATGTTTAGCTTTCATTTTTTTTTGACAGGAAAAATTAGGGCCAACAGTGTTTTTAATAGCAGCAGCTTCCCTGGAGATGGAAACAACATTTTGACAAAACAGAGGATCTTCCATGGTACCTCTCCCAGCACCAACAAGAGTGGCTCTCCTTTGCTCACTGAGGGGATCTTCAAAAGCTGCAGTGAACGAGGCCAACCCCTGGCCCAAAGTGGATCTGGGGAACAACTAATGGCCAGAGCAGAGTCACCCACCTGCAGCTGAAGCAAACTGCTTGCCTACTTTCTGTTGTTGGAAGAAGGACCGACCGTGGGACCAAGAGTTCATTCCATGGTCAAGCCAAAAACAGTGCTTCTTTTTCAGGGAAAACAAGCAGTAAAAGCTGCTAAAAAATTTAAAGTCTTTTAAAAGTCAAATTTTCACAGAAAATACAGTAAAGAGCACTTAGCCAGCCCCAAAAAGTAAAATAAATACAATTTCTCCACAAAAAAGCAAAACGTATGCACTTACCATAATGACAGATCTGTGTTCTCATTTTCATCCTGTTTAACATATGGGCAGACAGCTCCAATCTCAACACCTTCTACCAGAGCTCTGAATCTGAAAGACTGAATCCTCCCCTTACCCACAATTCCCTCCTGTCCGAATGACCTCAGATAAAGTTTGCTATATATTCTAATCAGACAGACAAAATATCTAGTTATTAAAAGAAAACTACCATGGAATGAAATAGCTTATTAAGAGTGCTACACTTAGAAGGGCGATTTAAAAATAGGCAGGGTCTTTCCGAACACTAGATGATTGTAAATGGCAATTTGGAACAGGGAAGGAGGGATGGTGAACCAGACGAAAATGAGCTGTGCTGCTGCAGAGATGTCACTAACAGGAACTCTTCATGGATGCTGCAGAGGTAGTAATTGCTCTAGTGGACTAAGACAGACAATACTAGAGTTTTACAAATGAAGGAAATGAAGTCTGACAGACACTTAGAAAATGTAACTTTTGACACATGGTGTCTTAGTTTTTTTTTTTGTTTGGAAAAGCAGACAAATAGTTGATCTGATTTTCTAATATCTTTGGTACTGTACAAGTAAAACTGAAGCTGTCTGTGAACATCTAATGTACGAAGTATATGTTCACCTTTACTAGAGTAATTTAGAAAAAGTATGGCAGGTCAATGTATTGATTCAGATTTGCTCCAGATGAAACTTTTGGGAGAAAGGTAGGGTTCGTTCTTAATGACACACTATCTTTGTGGAAGATAAGAAAGGGTGGTTTGCATACAAGTGCTTGTAATTCTGAAACCCATCTAGCAGAGGTAACTGCAATCAGAAAGATGATTTTTGAAGAAAGTTTGAGTCAGCTGATGCCACAAGCTCAAAAGGTTTCTGAGTCAATGACTGAAGTAACAATGTGATATACCTCCATGGGGAAACTGGTTACTGAATGGGAAGCCAAGATAAAAAAAAGTTCCTTTGAGGAAAGCTCTGGATATCCTGAAAGAAGTAATGGATGAGTCATTATGGCTATGTGAAAATTTGAAATGGCAGCTATGTGTACTTTGACAGCAGAAAAACTGGAACCCTAGTAGAAAAGTCCAAACAGAAAATCTTTTCAATTTGCTTTTGTAAATCTTTTGGGTTGACTACCGGAAATGAAAGCCTAGCATCTCTAGCCATTACTAAAATTGGAGAAACCATGCAGTTAGTTTTAGGTTTTGTATAACCAGTAGAGGCGTCCCACATAGGCGACTCAGAAGATCTGGGATGGGATTCAACACTCAGGGAGGGTGCTGCAAATGAGTCCAAACGAAGGGGAATCAAACCTTGAGGGGCCTGAATGAGGTAATGAATATCACATTGGCCTTGCACTCATGGCTTTCTGTATGAATTTAATCAAGAGGTATTTCTGGGAAAGCATACAGGAGACCCAACAGTCAGATGTGGGCTAGAACATCTCAATGACTGTCCCTGTGCAAGGACTACAACAGGCAGCTTTGTTATAAAAATATAAGGAATTCATATATTCCTCCATCAGACTGTGAAGGGATGTTCTGCTGTAGAAAATGTAAGGCAAGCAAGTATATCCATATAGGCAATAGGTTTACACATCCATTACAGAAGTTTGTTATTGAAACCTCCCTTTATGCAGACTGTCATACAAAGGAGTTGATTTACATTGCGTACTGTGTGGAATGTCATGCATATTATGTAGGAAAGACTAATAGATGTCTAAAGGATAGAGTATTAAAGCATGTCAATGATATTAAAAACAAGAAAATAACAATGGCCTAGCTCCGCATGTACTTGACAAGGGGCAGAACCATAATTTTAAGTTTTTAGTGCTAGAAGTTTTAGTTCTTGGTTTGAGAGGGGGAGATTTTAAGAACTTAACTGAGGTAAAAGAACAGGAATGGATAATATGACTAAACAGTGATAAATTTCCTGGGCTTAATGAAAAAGTGCCTTTGAAATCAGTTTTGAAAGCACATCTGACACACTGAAGAATGTTTTGTAAACTAAATGAATGATGATGATTTAATTGAGGTTGTATGTTGATTGGACATTTGTTAATATAAACAGGGGACAGGGTTGCATGCATTTAGGTCTGAAGAAGCAGTTATGAAAATAGACTGTGAAAGCGCTCATCTTTATTGTTTTAGTGTGTATTAAAGTACTTTTAGCAGTTATAAACTTTTTCTTTTTGGATTTTATTTGGATTGTTTGGGCAGAGTATTTTATCAACCTCTGGACTTTTACTGCTGTTATATAATTTTTAACAGCCAACGATCATTTGTGATGGCTTTCCAGGTTGTTGATTGTAAAGGCAAACGTTTCCTGACTTCCTCCAGAGAACAGTTGGGCAATCCTTCAGGATTGCTGATTGGGACTGTCTAAGAAGGTATCTCAAGACCCTTGATTCACTGGACCCCCTTTGCCGTGAGGGCGATGTCTGCCACTAGAACCATTTTCCCCTCTGCCTCCAGAGGAAAGGTCTCCCTGTAAATCTTGCAAAGGACCTTGAGATCTTCAGAACAACAACTTTTTACTCCCATGCTGGTTCCTGGAAAAGGCCTGTTGTGGAGTAGCAAAGCGGACTCCAATGGCAGACAAGGTCTTTCCATCTTTTTCACTTTGAGAGAGTGTGCCTTTGACAGATGGACCAAACAGAGTCAATCCGTCAAAAGGGGCGTTGGTGAAAGATGTCTTGTAGGGTTCTGAGAAATCACACAGCCACATCAAAGTCTGGCATCCGATTGCAATGCCTGAACTGGCCACCCTTGAGGCACCTTCTGCACCATGAGAAATTAACCTCACAGAAATGTTTGAAATGGACTGTAAGGTGGCCATTCTGGAGGAAGAGGTCTTATGTTCCTCAGCAGACATGGACCCTGGTACAGAACTAGAGTTCCTTTACTAAATGCCTCTGTAGCCTGGTTATGTGTGCCAAATAATTCAGCACTTGCAATGCGAAGGTCACTGAAGAGTATACCCGTTTACCAAACCTGTCCAAATCCCAAGGCTCCCTGTTAGGGGAATGGATGGTTGAGATTTTTTGGGCCAGCTCCTTTTCGGTGGCTGCTCCCACCACCACGGCATCAACGGGAACACCTTCAGTTCAATGGGGTCTGTCTGAAGGGGCGCAAAGGATCTTGTCAGGATGTTTAGCAGTAGGTTCCACTGTGTCCAGCTCCTTCCATGCTCTGTGGGAAATAAGGTCGATAAGGGGATGAACGTGGGGGATGGACACTCAAGTAGTAGATGGGCCCAACCCAAAAGCTTCCAGAAACACCGATTCCTTCAGGTTACAGTTCTGGGCAGACCAACTACCTTTTTGGTGATGGATCTCCATGATGTTCCCAAAGGAGACATCTTCAGGTGGTGATTGCCATTCCCCTTCATTGATATTAGTGAGGGATTCCAAAGGGGAATCCAAGTGCTCCTTTTGCACTGATGCTTCTGAGGGACTTCTTCGGTGGGTGCTCTGGGGAGGTGTCGGAAGACTCAGGGTGTCACAAAGGTGAAGCAGTCTGGAAGTCTTTCTGGGTAGGTTGTAACCCGGAGGTTACAGGACAGATGTCTCAGGCACAAACTGCTGCGAGGGCGCAGGGTTCCAAAGAAGGGAGCGTCAAGACTTTGAGGGTAGAGAAAACCCTTTCCACCACCTCGAATGCCAAGGGAGATTGAGATACAGATGGCAACCCACCAGAGCTGAAGCTGTTGAAGGGAAAGCTCCACAAATCCTCACTACCCCTGGATCCAAGTGAGAAGTCAGAGCAGAGCTATCAAGTGCCAAAGCCCGAAGGGGAAGAGACAGCTCAGGGAACTTTGGAGGTGGTGTCAACCCTACGAACCTGATGCTGGAACTATGGCTCCGATAACTGCTCTGCTCCAAAATGGGTGGAGCCGGGCAAATCAAGGAAACAGTCAGGGTCGAAGTAATTGTGCCTGTTGGCTCCGATGTCTTGACTCTGTGTATTTTTGTGTCAGATAACTCAGATTCCAGGGGTCGGATCGGAGAAGGAGATATTAGAGCAAAGGCGGGGATGTGGTTCACGGATCCTGAGGGGGATGGAGCTGGCAAGATCCCCAGATGGATTTGTGCCTTGAGAAACTTCACTGTCATACTGTCTACCTCAGCTCTGGAGAGGCTGCGGGAAGACCTAGCAACTGAAGCCATGGATGGTGGTCTGGAGAATGGTCCAGGAGTCTACAGAATAGTAAACTCTGGCCTCGAGGCATTCGGCTTGGAGAAAAACTGCAAGACTGGTGCTGAGGGGAAGACTGTATAATGAATGGAACTGATCTAGTCGATGTAGTCTAGTAGATGTTTCAGAGAAATCACAATCCCGGTGCTAGCAAACCAGATCTGAGCAGATTAGGAGAGCAGAGCAGTGTGGGTAGAGGAAGAGCTCAGATTTCAGATCCTAAAGCTTTAGTATACAGCCATGTTCTATCTGATCATCGATCCAAAACCCAAAGGCTGAAGAGGAAATGAAAGCAACAACTTCAGATAAAAAAGTTATGTACTCACCATAACACATTCCATTTGTGTTGTCAATTTTCATTCTTCCTCAACACATGAGTTTAGATCATACTCAGCCACTTTCTAAAGATTCTAGGATCCAAATCCCAAGCGCCTCCCTGACCCATAATTCCCCTGTCCACTACAATACCTCAGATCGAGTTTGCTGCTGTTATATATATATTATACTCGTACAATAAAATAACAATACTATGACAGGAAAATGATAGCTGAAAGATCAGTAGCTCAAACAGGAACTATGGTTCCTGCCACCTCAGTTAGGTCTTTCCCAAGAAGGAAGGGGGGAGTTGGGGAAGAATGAAAATGGACAACACACATGTATGTTATGGTGAGTAAGTAACTTCCTTATCTGATGTTGTCATTTTCATTGATTCCGCAATGAATGGGACAGAGTCCCCAGCTACAGCAACCTTGGGTGGCTCTCATGGAAAGATGTTCTGGAGCACTGCGGAACCAAAGGCAGCTCTATTACTGGAAATAAGTCCAACTTGTAATGCGCAATAAAGGTATGAGTACTGGACCAAGTGGCAGCAGCACAAATGTCATCAATAGATGTTCTAGCCAAAAAAGCTGCCAACGTCGGCATTGTCCAGGTTGAATGTGCTTTGGGTTGTTTTGGTAAAGGCATACCTCTCAAGGAATAAATACAGGAAATACAATCTGTAATCCATTTAGCCAGTGTAGTTTTTGAAACTGGTCTTACCAATCTTTTAGTAGTAAAGGAGACAAATAACTGGTCAGTTTTTTAAATTCCTTGGTCCTGTGAAGGTAAAAACGAAGTTGCCTGTGTACATCAAGATGAAGGGTGTATTTAATCTTTGTTTTCAAAATTGGGAAAGAAAACCGGTAAATTGATGACCTGGTTGATATTGGTTTTAGAGACAATTTTTGGTAGGAAAGAAGAATTTGTAAGTAAAGTAACCCTGTCCTTATGAAATACCAAACATGGTGGTTTGGAAGACAATGCTTGTAGTTCAGATACTTGTCTTACAGAAGTTATAGTTACCAGAAACACAGTTTTCCAGGAAAGAAATTTGAGATCCACTTCAGCTGATGCTTCAAAGAGGGAGAGTCCTAAGGTTTTGTAAAACCATAGTGAGATCCCAAAGTGGAATAGGGTCCTTCATAGGAGGTCTAAGTAAGAATGTACCCTTAAGAAAGGCTTTACATATTTTTGACGATGCTAAAATAAAAGCATTATCCTCAATGTAGTAGTTGGAGATTAAATGTTCTTAGTTGTTTCAGTGAAAACATAACATTTCATTCTGCCCCATCATAGAGGGGGTCATTTTTCTCAAAGGACTTACTTTGAGAATTTTGGGAGGAAATAAACTATTTACTTCCAGCCAGAGTACACAAACTAGAAATGTAACTGAAAGAGTTAATTGCATTGCGACAAAATATCTTCCCAGACCTTCCCCCTAAATCTCTATTCCTGGTCATCCTGGATTTACTGCCCTCCCATATATTTTTCATTTTTGAAAAGGAGGAGGAGGAGGGATTCAGTCTGGAAACTCTGAAACAAGTGCATACATAAAGAATATTTCTTCACCAACTAGACCTCAGATCTCAACACCCTTAGCTATTCTGGCAGACTAAATGTCTAGCCTTCTACTTAATGTTCTACAAGTTCCTGACGGCTGATCTTTACTTAACCTTCCATGTTATGACTGACCCAGCATTCTGAATTCCTTTACATAAAGGGGAATAATGGGAAAGCAGCCATTACACTAAAGCTATTATATATATATATATATATATATATATATATATATATATATATACATGTATATATATATATATATATGTATATATATATATATATATATATATATAAGAATCATCAGACGGTGTAATGGGCACTGAAACAAACATACCCCTTTGCTTCTGGAATAAGCTGTCCTTATACATCAAGCAAAGTACATCCATAGCAACATTTAAAACCAGACTGGATGGTCTATTGCAAAATTTTCATCTGGAATATGAGGAGAAAATGTACGCTGATAGGGAAAACTCTGTCTCCCAATATTACTAAGTGATCCAGATCAGTTTCTCAAGGTTGTCACTCACTGTAAGCTTAATAAGAACTGA
Organism: Protopterus annectens; assembly: GCF_019279795.1. NCBI lineage: Eukaryota > Metazoa > Chordata > Ceratodontiformes > Protopteridae > Protopterus > Protopterus annectens. The sequence goes on from NC_056732.1 coordinate 1,103,139,979, forward strand.
CAAACCTATGCAAACTGTGCATAAAGGATACACTGCATATGAGGGGCTTCAGCAATGAAGTACTTGACTCTTACATTCTTATAAGGATTACCCCCCTCCCCCAAAACAAGAAGTATGTGAGCACTCACTAGACACACAATCTTTGAAAGTGTCCCCTGCGTTAGGGGAAATATTTGAGAGCATCCTCCTTACAACTCTCAAGTCTCTCCTTAAAAACAAAATACTCCTTTACCAAGACCATGCAAAGTTCCCTTTATACCACACACACCACCTCTTCAGGACAGTTAAGAGGTGTGTCCACCTTCAGGATCCAAAACGCCAAATGTTCTCTACTTATGCAATGGGTTACACTTCAAAATATAGTAAATGACACATTTGCTTACATTAGGTCCTAAATGGTATAGCAGGTGAAGCCAAATCAAATAAAAGCAGACAGAGGGAGGAACTAAAAAAAAACAAGTATACACAGCCCTCAGTGATGAGATGAACTGGTGAATGCTTTTACAGCTAATGTACCTTGCATCAAGGGATAATGCAGTAAACAGAACTTACAGGTTGAATGCCATGGAATTAATGTACAATCACCTTTAAAGGGATCAACAGAGAATTTCAAAGTACAGCCTTCTCAAATGATGCTCAAAACACAGACCAAGCTATATTGCCGGGTAAATATATATGCCAATGTGCATACGTTTTGCAAAGATACCTGCCTTGGATATGTTTTAAACATATGACACAGGCAAACACACCATTCTGAAATAGTTTGTCACCACATTTGCCAAGGACTGGCTAGCTTTCTATTGGCAAGAAATAAAGGGTATGCAATCCATATGGAAAGGATTGGTAAACTACAAAATCCTCCTTGTCTGGAAAAAAAAAATGAACTTTAACAGCTGAACCGCTTGCTTGTAATCAAAGATTCTGTTGATCACAGAACCACAAATGACAATGTCTAATCAACAAAAATTAGGAGTTATGTACTTAACATAACTTGGCATCTATCTGTGTTGTCTAATTTCATTATTCCTCATGACAGGTTCTTAGGTTCTGACATCAGATCTGATTTGCCCATTCCAAAAAACTTCAAGTCCCGAACTCCTCCCATTCCATAATGCCCTGCACCAGCCTTAACTCTTCAGATCGAGTTTACTGACCCAAAAAGGAAAGGGAAATATAACCACTAACTAGAAAAGCTGTGGAGCTCTAATTCCTCCAGGCACCTCTGGACTTCCTGGAAGGAGGTCGGTCATGTGGGATGTGAGGAATAATGAAAATGGACAACACAGATACCGAGTTATGGTGCGTACAGAATTCCTAAATCTGATGTTGTCCATTTCATCATTTTTTTAAGATGCCTATTCTTTTATTTACATTTTTTCATTCCAAAATGCTTTTATTCATTTTATAACACAAAATAAAAAAAATAAACTATATACAATATCCATAACAACTAAAAAAGCAATCTACATAGAACACAATATCTCTCTAACAGATTAGACACTTTTTCCAAGCAATTAAATGATCAGTTGTGTTGTTAGTCCTTGCTTTTATAGTGGCAATCTCATTCTTGCAAATGTATTTCACAAGATGAATAAACTCAACTTCAAAGACAGGAGTAGATTGGGATTTCCAATTTTTAGTAACAATTTTCCTTGCTATAGCGAGGACAGACCATAGTAAAAATGTCTGTTTTTTAGGAATGACTTTAGGAATAAGAGCATTGAAAAGGATAAGGGAGTCAGAAATTATACAGTTGACATTCCATAAAGCTTTACAAAGATATTTGAAGACTAACCAAAATGGGAAAATTATTTTGTAATTAACAACCATATGTATCGAGTCAGCATTAGGGTGTCCACATCTCCAGCATTTCATTTTTCTTGTACATTATTGCTAGTCTATGTGGGGTGAAAAAAACATCTATACAAAAATTTCCGTGTGTATACACGCCAGAACAGAGAAGATGTGGATTCTTTCATGACTGTAAACAAAGTTTTTTTTATCTTTTTCTGAGAATACTTGTCTATGAATTTCACTTGAATAATTCCAAAAATAAACATCTGTTTTGCTAAAACCATTTCTGATAATTTTATAAATAACATATGTATGAAGTGTTCTTGGGTGAGCTATTAACTGTTGAGATAAAGATTTTTAAGTTACTCTTGTTGTACGCCTCTAATGAGGGTATGAGCTTAGTATGTATAAAATATTACAAGTGTGGATGTCCAGCCAATTGCAATTTTGCAGACTATATCTGCTGATCAAATAGTCTGCAGAACTTATTTTATTAGCCGAGAGAAATTTATTCCAATATAAAAGGTCATTCTTCTTAAATTCTAAAATTGTCTAAGTATCAAAAGATATCATTCATTTGTGTAAGCAACAGGAAACAATTAATAAATTCTTAATTGATTAGAAAATATAAGCTTTTTAAACAGCAGCAATATTTGGTTTATAAGAGGTGTGAAAACACGTTTTCATCTTTCACTTTGAATGTATACTTTTCAAATACATATAAAGATGTTTGTATGTATTGGAGTATATGGTTCAAGCAATGTCCTACTACTATTAAGAAGTAAGGTTTCATGTACTGATTTCCAATATGATGTATAAGTAGTATTATTCCAAAACAACAGTATGTTAATAAATGCGGAGTTTAAATAAAAATCAATATTTGGAAACCCTATACCTCCTACATCCCAGTTTGTGGTGTGCCAGAGAAGAGAAACTGTTTTTTTTTTGGGGGGGGGATAACGAAGGAAGATGAGTATTAAGTTATTAATGTTCTGTTTCATTTCGACAGGTGGGGGAATTATTAGAGCTTGGCCAATGAATAAGATTTTAGGTAACAGTATCATTTTGATTAAAGTTAGTCTGTCTTCAAATGTGAAGAAGAGTCTGCTCCAACTGTCAGTTAGACAGTTGAGTTTATTAGTTGTTGGTAATTAGATGCGAGTGATTTTTTTTTAGTTGTTGGTAATTAGATGCGAGTGATTTTTTTATAAGTAGATTCAATAATGACAGCTAGATATTTAATATGAGTGCCCTCCCAGTTTAGGTCTCTTTTTGATCCAAGTTTCATAGTAACATTTTTATTCACTAGTAGTGCCTGAGTTTTGCTGTTGTTGAATTTTCGACCAGAGATGTTTGCAAAGAAGTCTAGATTATGTATAGGTAATCTACTGAATTTTCAATGCCATTAGAAGTTATTATTAGGTCATCAGCAAACAGTTGTATCTTGGGGGATAATTTGTCTGACACTTTATATCCTTTAATGCTGTCATTATTTCTAACATAATTTGCAAGAGGCTCAATAGCTAGGGCAAATAGTAATGGTGAGAGGGGGCACTCCTGTTTAGTACTATTTCGAATGGGCTAGATGGATAATATCCAAACTTTACACAGGCTATGGACTTTTCAAATAGTTTTTTTAATTAATCCTATAAAGTTTGGGGAGAAATTGTATTTTTGCAGAGCTTTAAACAGGTATGGCCAACTTAGGAAGTTAAAACCTTTATATAGCAAGGCTTAAAATAGAAAGCTCATTTTTTTTTCTTGTTTGCTAAGTCTATTACATTGTCTTGTACCTTTCTGTTTTTGATAAAACCGGTCTGGTCTTCATGAATTAATACTGAAAGAATATTACTTAATTTGTCTGCTAAGATAGACATGAAAATCTTGCAATCAATATTAAACAAAGAAACTGGCCCGTACGATGTGCAAAGGTTGAGCTCTTTATTTGGTTTTAAGATGAGAGAGATAATAGAATATTTCCATGAGGGAGGGATGTTTGCTATAGTTTTTAACTTCTTGGAATGTACTGAGTAAGATTTTCAGGATGGTATCAGGTAAGAGTTTGTAAAATTCTGTTATTAGACCATCCAGCCCTGGTGCCTTTTTTGTTTTACGATTTTTTTATTTGACCCTTTAACCCTTTAAAGGAAAAGGGTTTGTCAATGTTATTAATATTGTGTTTGGATAACTTCTTTTGATTATTATTAGCAAGAAAGTTGTCTACACTTTTATCATCACTTGTAGACAAGCTATTATTAATATTCTTGTAATGGTTTTTAAAACGCAAGATTTTTTTTAGACCTGTAACTTTGATAGTCTGATTATTTCTAGTGTACATTATTTCTTTTACAAGACTTTTTTCATTTAAATATTCAGATCTAATCACAATCCTGTGCAAACTCTTGGGATTAAGTAGGATTGGAATCTGATTTTTTCCAGAATTATTGATATTTTAAGCTCATAGGAGGCTACTAGGTTAATGGCCCTAGGACCTTTACAAGCCTAGCCATCTGTAAAACCAAGTACCCTTATTGACCATAGTTTGGTGGCCATTCTTAAAGCGATTCTGTGATCAGCACTAATTGTCCCTGTCCATGAGGGACATAGGAGCCACCCTAGGGTGAATTTATGGTCACCCATCCATTTAAGATCGACCTTGAATAGGATCATTCAGGAGCTCTGCTTCACATGGAGTGGGAGCTTATTCAAGAGACGTGGCAATCTCTAGGAGATATAGCTCTCTCTCCAGCATGTTCTGTTAATGTCACAAGCTAGTTTGAGATCTCTGGAGCAAGTTATTCTTGTCCCAATTGATTTGCAGATCTGCAACATTTCTATTAGGGCAGGGTCCAAAACTACTCTGTAGGTCAGGCACAGTTCGCTTCTCAGCAGCCCGTATGATAGAGTACAGTGACAGGGTTTTCAGTCTTTCTATGCATGTCATGTTTTGGAGGCCCTGGATTTTCTTAGTTAAAAACCTGTGGTCACTCCAGTTGCTGCAGGTGTGTAAGTGAGTTTGCATGATATCCTGATATTTCTTGTTCAGTTTGCATATGTCAGCTAATGTAGATTTGTCATTCGATGTAAGTTTTAGCGCATCAATTTTTTTTGTATGTCTACCAGTTTTTTTAATCCCACTCTTTCATTTTATTCATATACCAACTTTTGACTTTACTATGCAAAACTACCTTTAAAGTGTCCCATAGTATAATATCTGAAACCTCTCTATTATTGGCATCTATGTAAAGTTTTATTTCACCTGGAAACCATTCTTTAAATCCTTGTACTGGTACTAGACAAGCAGGTAGTCTCTGGCAGAAGTTTAAAGGGTCAGTATTAAGTGTTACATTGAAGGTGATAGCATTGTGGTCAGACATAGGGCATGATGTCATTACATTATCAGTTTTGGCCAGTAAAGAAGTGGTTACAAAGAGTCTGTCTATGTTGGTTTGTGTGCCAAATCTGCAAGAGTAGTAAGAATACTTCAGGGAGGATAATATTTTTATACCGTCAATGTCAGGTTTCTGTTTTTTATGTAGTTGTTCAAGTGCATGGCAACAGGGGACATCCTGAAGGGCTTAGAGCTTGTGGTATCAGTGGAGGACAAGATACAATTAAAATCACCTGCTAATAGCAACTCATCTTTAGACTTTGTTACAGTGTCTAAATGTTTTTTCAGTTTTAGTTCCAATACCTGGTATCCAGTAGGTGTTTGCAAAAGTGTACATATTTTATCTAGTTTTAGCATGATTAAATTAAGCATACCATCATTGCTCGAGTATGAGTCTATTTCTGGAATTCTCATTGATTTTCTGTGTAAAATTGGGACACCTCTTCTTTTGTGGTTGTAGTTTGAACTTACCAAAAATCTCATAATCCTTAAAGGTTACGTTGTTTAGATCTTCTGTTACTAAGTGGGATTCCTGAATTAATGCAAAATCTGCTTTATGCAGCATTAAATATTTGTTGACACTACTCCTTTTCATGGGTTTGTTCAACCCATTGACATTAATAGATATAATGTTAAATATCATTTGGAGACTGCTACTATAAGTAAAACTGAAAATTGCTTTCCTTGACTCATTATGACAAATACATTTTTTTAAAACTGTTATGGACAATTTAAAACTCTAAATTTGAAAATAAAACTGTACATGTTAATGCCCTTCTGCGTGGATAAACCATATCCAGGCTTACTATCTCTCTGAAAGAAGCCACAAACTAACCCTCTCATGACATCTAGTGGGAATTCCTAGCTACTGTACTTTGACAGCAAGCAGAAGGGAAACTGCATGCACATTAAAAACATACAAAAGGAAATATTAAATGTAATATACTATGTATGCATGACCTAAGAACATGAAGCTGTATACAATTTCTTAAAATTCTTTTTATCCAGAGTAAGATAAATCACATAATCCTAACAATTACGTGCTACTATGAGTAAATACAGGACTGTAATGCCATTAAAGAAGACAAGAAAAAAGATGCATTTAAAACTGCCACTGTCAAACATATTTGCAATTCTTAATTAAATATAACTGTAATTCAGATTAAATCATTATTTACAGTAAAACATATGCTTATAAGACTTTTTAGATAAAAATAATTGCTAAATGAATGAAAAAGCAGTTCAATCATTTTTGAATCTGACTGGCTGTTAGAGTTCAGTGAAGAGAAACAAGTTCAGAGGTCATGTCCACTTCTAGGAAGACACCAACGATTGTTTCTCATGAGTCTGTGAGCTAACTTGGAGCCTGAGCTTGTCACAAAAGTCAAAATTCCATTAAAAAATAAGTAGGCGGGAATTTTCTAGTGAAGAGAAGCTTTTAACCATAACTTTAAAGTGATGAATATTTAAAATAAAGGCTCCAAATGACCAACCATCCACAGCTATAAAATATATTAGCTAAAAGGATCACATTGCAGAAGTTCAGTTAAGTAGTAAACGTACCTTACATCCACAAGGTACAAGGTTCGAGTCTCACAAGGGATAATTGGCTAGGCTTAAAATGGCTTGCAGTGGCAGTTAGCCTAGTACTAGTCTATGAACCTATATTCATCTATGAACCTATATATGATAAAATGTCACCACTTTCCCGTTAATTAGTTACCAGTAACAGTAAGCATTTCTCTGTCCTGCAGTGATTAAATATTATGATACTAGGACTAAAACGGAAAGGGAAGGCATACACATGAAGAAATAAGTATAGGGTATAAAAAATATATGAAATAACTGATTTTATACCATTTCACTAATGCTATGCCATGGACATAAACAGATAAAAGTATAAAATAGTTTGCCGTTGGATAAAATTTAGATTTACTTGAATTTTGAGTAATATATATTTATAAAGTTAGCATTGTTGTGGGAAAAGTTACATTACCTTCTATGTATGATTCCGCATTAATTAGAAGGGAGAAAACAAAAACTTGCATGAAATGTGAAGTTATGTTTAATCATTTGTCTCTGGGCTGGCTCCTTTTTTCTTTTAATAGTCCACTCATTTTTTTGAAGCTGGTCTTTTTATGTTTATTGAAGAATCCATAGGTTCAGGTTGACTTAAAAGGTTCTTTTTTTGGACAAATGTGGCTGCTTCTTCGAGAGCATCAAAAGTCTTCTTTCTTTCTGGCAAGGAGAGTCTTATTCTTGCTGGGAATATGAGTTGCGCTTTGATTCCTTCCTTTTTTAATGATTTTATTAGAGGGATGCATAGTCTTCTTTTGGACATTACAAGGGGTAAAAAGTAATTGTCAAACCTGATAGTTTGGTCTTCAATTTTTAATGGAGCAAGGAACCAGGTAGTTCTTAAAATAAGATATTTGTCTTGAGAGGAAATAAATCTTACAATACTAGATCTTAGAAGTCAGTTTTTACTGGATGCAGCAGCTGTAGTTAAAGACCTGTGTGCCCTTTCTATACCAAAGAATAGTGCTTCAGGTAGGTTTAGGATTTTAGGAATCCAAGAAGTCAGGAAATTAATCATAGTGTCCCCACTCCATTTGCTCTGGGATGCCATAGATTCTTATGTTATTTCTCCTGGTTCTATTCTCAATGTAATCTATCTTTTCAATGAGTCTGGTGTTTCTTGAAGTCCCAAGTTTTCTCTCTTTCTGTTAACCTGTAGTTTACATCTGTTACAGAATCTTCCAAAGCAGCAATCTTGGCAGTTTGCTATTTAAGGACTTCATTTAATAAGGTTATTTGTTTGGTGGGGGTCTTCTTTTATATTGTCCACTTTTAATTTTAATTTGTCTATTTTACCCACCAAGTCTTGAAATGTAGTAAGGATTGCCTGTACTTCTTTGTTCATCTGAGTTTCTTGCTGAGAAAATTTGGAGCTGCCTCATCTTCTTTTGTGAATATGGTTTCAATGTCCCTTCTATTTGAAAGTTTGACAGGAAAATATGAAAATTTTAGCTTAAAAGTTACACCAACTTGTAGCTTAAAACTTCCAGAATCTAATTTTAGTAGTTTCAGGTCTTTGTTGGTGAAATTAATTAAAAAATCCTGTCAGGAAAAAAAATGACAATTGCAGAGCTCAAGAACTTTCAGCTTGCCATTCAAGCCATTCCCCTCATCCATTTCATTATTCTTCACGATATGGTCAGAGTCTCCAGCTACTGAATCCCTAGGTCGCTCCTATGGAAGGATATGCCTGAGCACCACAGAACCAAAGGATGCTCTGTCTCTGGAAACTATATCCAATTTGTAATGCGACACAAAAGTGTGCGATTTTGACAAGGTTGCTGCAGCGCAAACTTCGTTCTAGCCAAGAATGCGGTAGTAGTAGACACTGACCTGGTAGAATGTGCTCTTGGTAAATGTGGCAACAGCAATCCTTTCAAGGAATAAATTGTAGAGATACAATCTGTAATCCATTTAGTCATTTCAACTCTTGAAACTGCTTGGCCTAACCGGTTAGGTGAAAAAGATACGAATAGTTGTTCAGACTTCCTGTGTTCCTTTGTCCTGTGCAGATAAAAATGCAACAGTCTATGAACATCAAGTAGGTGGAGCATATAAATTCATCCTTGTTGGAATGGTTAGGGAAAAATACTGGAAGATGAATGGACTGATTTATGTTCGCTTCCATGGTCACTTGAGGCAAAAAGGAAGGATTTGTCCTGAGATAAATTCTGTCTTTGAAAAAGATGATATATGGTGGTTTGGATGACAAGGCCTGTAATTCCAAAACCTTCTTGGCAGAAGTAATAGCCACAAGGAAAATGGTCTTCCCGGATAGAAATTTCATGTCACAGGAACTAGCCAGTTCAAAGGGTTTTTGAGTAAGACCTTGCAGAACCAAAGTCAGATCAGAAGGACGGGAACGGTCTTTAATCAGGGGCCGGAGTAGAAAATTCCTTTCAAAAAGGCTTTGCATAGTTTGGATGCTGAAATGGGAGTCAACACATCTGAATTATATGTGAGATGAAAATAAGTAATTACTACCAGACGAGGCATCGAAGGAAGCATTAGTAAAAGATGCCTTAAAGGATATAGCGAACCCACAAAGCCGCAGCCAGGCATGTCTCCTAAGGACTATGTCTGACCCGGCTGCTCGAGAGGTCCCTTGCAGATCACCTTCATTGATGAATTGGATAATGAAGTAATAGTCGACTGTTGTGGAGACACTTTATTAAAGTTCTCCTCTGATATGCACTCAGAGAGAATTGGCGAGTTCCTTGAAGAATTCCTTTTGAAGAAATGTGAAATGTGCCAAGTAATTAAGTGCTCTCAGCGCAAAGGCTGCTGAGGTGTAGATGCGCTTCCTATGTCAGTCCAATGCCAGAGACTCCTTGTTCGGAGGGGGGCGGTGGACAGAGGAGCTCTGTTCTACTAGCTCCTTCTTGGTGGCCACTGGCACTATGATGGCATCCACTGGAACACGTATGGTCCAATGAGGGTGGTTCGATGGCGGTACTGAGAAACTTGTCAGCATGTTTAGTGATAGGCTCCACGGTGTCCTGCTCCTTCCAAGCACGGTGAGAGACCAGGTCAATAAGCTCATCCACCGGTGGAGTCACCCAGGAAGTAGATGGGCCCACTCTAAACACCTCCAGAAATACCAATTCCTCAGGAGGAGGTGTCTGGGAAGACTTTCCACTCTTTTCCTTTAGGATCTCCAGGATATGTCCGATGAAGATGTCATTGGGTGGTGACTCAGGGGATCCCTCTCCCTTACTGAAATGTGTATACTCAGTCAAGGACTCCAAAGGGATTTCTACATGCTTCCTCTTGAAAGTCCTCTTCCAATGTATCTCCTCTGTGGGGAAGGACTCGGTAGATGAAGGGACCCCCCCCCCCCCCGCAGAGTGGTGGGCTGGAAGAACTTCTGAATGGGCTGACCATGGACAGGACGACTGGGATCAAGGCTTGAACTGGAGGAAGACTAACTAGGATCTTGAGGGGAGGGGGTAGACATATCTCTAGGCCTAGGGAATGCCCTCTCTGCCACCTTGGAAAGCTGACAAACCCGGGAATCCCCCTCTCCCTCCCCGGAGCAGAAATAGTCCTAGGAGAAATGCAAGACATCACCCTGGATTTGTGGTCTGCACACAACACTGGCCCCGAACTG
>NC_056732.1:1103464781-1103472281 GCF_019279795.1 Protopterus annectens
TTAAATTGTTTGTTTTTTATTTTTTACATTTTTTTTTTTTTTGAATTCGGGGCCCATTTTGTTTTTGTATTTTTTTTTATTGGTTTGTTTGCCATTTAATTATTAAAAATTAAAACTTTTTTAAAACCCCTTAAAAAAAAATTAAAAAAATTTATATTGCCCTTTGGTTTTTAAAAAAAAAAAGCAAAATTTTTCCCCCCCGGTCCAGCTGGTGAAAATCTTGAGGCAATGTTACAACTGCCTCATGTACACAGACAACCCTCTCCCCCCCCAACAAATTCCAACACATGTGAAAATGCACCATATAGCCAAACTGGAGGCAAAGCTCTCTAACTCAGTACTGGTGTAACCAGTCAGGAGGAGAAAAACCACACTCACTACAATTCCAGTCTCACATAAACCTCCCAAACAGCAAACCAAACACAAAAACACCAAAACATACCCCGGGGCTCTAAAAAAAAAATCTGCCTAAGCAGAAAATCCAAAGCAGACACCCAAGCAACTGCTACCCCAAACAAAACACGGCAACACATAGCTCACAAAGCCAGTGTGAAAAGTCACAGCCCTGATACACTTGTAATAGGTGACTATCCAGGCACACTCCCCCCACCAGGCTGCAAAAAGGTCACGGTGAGCTGCCTGTCTAGGATCCCCACATAACACAAGCATTTACCCAAGGCAAGTACAAATATGACTCAAATCATTGTCCATGCTGGTGTGAATGACCTGAGATTTTCTGGGCTACATGAAAGAGACATAGAGGAGCCCCTTAACATGTGGCCCAGGGCCCCTGACCTAAACCCTTTAGTAGCATCTTACCCTCACCAAGAATAAAGCCACAATATGAAGAAAGATGATCAATTTCAACAATTGGCTTAAGTATTTTTATTCAAAATCCCAAAGCCTGTCAGCCTGGGATGACATGCTCAAAAGCCCCTGCTTTAGGGAAAATGCACCTGTCACCGGGGTTTATATTGGGGGTCTTGTACCCCCATAGTGCCTTTTTTAGGCACGGCACAAAAGACAAACCCACCTCCATAGGTATCACAAGGGATAAAAAACTAAGAGTAATGCTACTGCCAGAAGTCTAAACCTCAAGATGCACATAAACTCTCCTTAGCATGGAGAACATAGATATCTGTGCAGTAACAGAAACCTGGTTCAAGGCTGAGCACCCCAGCACTACCAGGTTATACCTCATACCATGGGCCCCCCAAAATTGAAAAAAACCACAAAAGGAGTATCAATATTTCCCCAAAAATACCCACACCTCCAGGTTGGTGGCACACACAAAGCATCAGAGACTATCCATGTGCAACTAACAGTGGGTAAAACTGCCTTCCAGTTTATAGCCTGCTACAGACCACCCTCCCAAACCCAGGAACCCCCCTCAGCCTTCCTGAGAACACTGGAAAATATGAAGGTCTCTCCAAACACCATTATATTGGGCCCTTTAACTACCCAAACATAGACTGGGAGTATTACTCTACCTCCAACATAGCCCAAAGGTTCCTAGAATTTATAAACTCAAATGCTATGGAACAACTTGTTACCACTCCCAAGAGGGGGAAAAAATACTGGACCTGATCATCACCAACATGGGGAACCCCAAAAAATAGAAAAAAATATCTGTTTTTTGGGGCAAGTAACGGGGGGGGGGGGGCGGGGGGGGGGGGGGGGGGGGGGGGGCGGGGGGGGGGGGGGGAAACCTGGGGTTTTCCAAAAAAGGCTTTAAAAAGGAGGGCCCAAAACCCCCCCAAAAGGGGCCCCCCCCCAAAAAAAAACCCCGGGGGTTTTAAAAAAACCTTTAAAAAAAATAAAAAACCCCAAATGCCCCCCAAAATTTTTTGGGGGGGGGGGGGGGGGGGGGGGGGGGGGGGGGGGGGGGGGTGGGGGGGGGGGGGGCGGTGGGGGGGGGGGGGGGGGGGGGGGGGGGGGGTAAAAAAAAAAAAAAAAAAAAAAAAAAAAAAAAAAAAAAAAAAAAAAAAAGAAAAAAAAAAAAAAAAAAAAAAAAAAAAAAAAAAAAAAAAAAAAATAAAAAAAAAAAAAAAAAAAAAAAAAAAAAAAAAAAAAAAAAAAAAAAAAAAAAAAAAAAAAAAAAAAAACAAAACCAAAAAGGAAGGGTTCCCCAATATTCGAAAGAAAAATCCCCAAAACCCCATTTGGGCAAAAAAGAAACCCACCAAACAAATTAAACCCCATTTAATAGGGGGTTAAACCCCCCCCCAAACAAAACAGAGAACGGGGAATGGGGCTCCAAACCCAAAAGGGCAAACCCAAACAAAAACCGGGGAATCCCCCTTTCGGAAAAATTTTCCAAAGGTAAGGAACATTGGAAAAGGGGGAACATCTAAAATTTCCCCCAAAGGGACTCTCCAGCCAAAAAGGGACCCTCAGGGTCAAAAAAAAAGGGGGCCAACCCATCCTCCAAGAAAACCCAAAAATTTGATCCCTTTAAAACACCCAAAGGCCAAAATTACCCCAAAGGAATCCAAAATAAAAAATAATTGGGAAAAGGGGGGACCAATTAAAAAAAACCCCCCCCTAACAAACCCCGCCGGGGAAGAAAACATTTTAAAATTTAGCCCCCCCAAAACCCAAAAGGGAACACTGTCGGGGCCTCGGGGTTAATCTCTGGGCCCAAAATGAAAAATGTGGTACCTTCCAGAATGAAACTGGGGGCCCCAAATATTACCAAAAGACAAAAAAGGGCCCAAACAGAAATCCAAGCTGCCCGAAAAAGAAAAAAAAGGGGCATCCCCGGGCAAACGGCCCAAACCCAATTTAAACCGTCCAAAAAAGAATTTAAGGGGGCCCCAATTGTGCCCTCAAAAAACCAAAAATTTTAAAAAAACTTTTAATAGCCTAAATAAGGAATGCGGAGGACGTTTTTTCCCAAAGGTCTCACTTGGAATAAAACCCAGCCCAAATTGGAAAGCCCCAGACCCCCCAAAAAAGGATAAGGGGTAAAAGATCCAAATTTCCCGGAAAAATCCCCTTCTGGGGGTCCCACCTGTTAGGGGGGCCGTATAAACCTTCAAAAATTAAAATTAATTTAAAAAAAAAACCCCAAAAAACCCCCCTTTCCCCCAAATTAAATGGCCAGGGCAGAATAAAAGGGCCCTTAACCAATAAAATAAAAATTTAAATTTTTTAAAAATTTAATGGGGAAAAATTATAAAATTTTAATTTGAAAATATATAACCCCCAAAAACATAAAAAAAATTAAAATTCAAACCAAAAATTTTTTAAAAATCCCACAATAAATAATAAATTTAAAAAAATAAAAAAAAAAAAATTTATTAAAATAAATTTAAAAAATTTTATATACCACAAAAAATAATTAATAATATATTTATATCCACAAAAATAAATATTTTTAAAAACCACAACAAAAAATAAAAAAATAAAAAAAAAAAACCAAAATATATTTAAAAACACCACCACAAATTTATTATTTAAAAAATTAAAATATAATTATAAAAAACCCCACAAAATTAATAATAATAAATAAAAAAATTTATAAAAATTTAAAATTAATAATATATAAAAAACCCAAAAACAATATAATTATTATATATTATAAATAATATATTAAAAAAAATAAAATTAATTAAATTCCCCACACTTTCCAATTATAATAAATATATATAACCATAACCAACAAAAAATATATATATATATATATATATATATATATATATATATATATATATATATATATATATATAAAAAAAAAAACCCACACAAAAATAATTATTATTATATAAAAATTATAACCTAAATTAAATATTAATTAAAACCCCCCAAATAATATTATACCAAAAAACCCCCAAAACACCAATATAAATTTAAAAAACACACATATAAATTTAATTTTCCACAATAATAAAATTAAACCCCAACACTTTTAATTTTATCCCCTAATATCTTTTAAAAATTTCCCCCCACAAATTTAAAAATTACCCCACACACAACTTATTAAATATAAATATAATAATATAAATAAAACATAAATTAATTTATAATTTTTTAAACAACATCCTTTTAAATTTTATTTTAACCCAACCTTTAAAAACACCAAAACCCTATATAAATTTAAAATACCCCACTATATATTAAAACCACACTTAAATTAAAATTAAAATTTAAATTAATACAAACCCACATAATTCCCCATTCAACTCAAATTAAATTGCCCACGGGGCATTGGGGCCCTCTCCTGTTCTGCAATTTTTAAAGTAAACAAACCAGGGGATTATGGCCAAAATTTGCAGTGAAACTGTTTATAGGAAACACATCTGACCAGATTCCCAAAAGGGTTTTAAAAAGGATAACGGGCAGAGCCAGGTAAAGTTAAACCAAAAATGCATAAAACCCCTTCAAAAAAAAAGGTTCCCCACTAATTGGGCCCCACTAAGCACGAAAGGGGTTATAGGGATCTGGGGACCCATTGACATAATTTTCATTTGAATCACGTTGCCAAAAAGGGGGAAGCCTTTAATTGCCCCCCTTCAAAAGGGTTCACACCAGATAAGGGAAGCAGCCCCGTACCTCACCTGCCAAGTTAACAATCCCCATTAAGTATCTGAAACCTCAGCAAGGGAAACCCCAAAAGCCCCCCAAAAAGGTAAAGGGTTAAAAAAGCCCATGCTGCCATGGGGAATTTCAGCCTTTAAAGTTGCCCCAGGGTACCTGTCCTGCATACAAGGCCAGCCAACCCAGAATTATGCTGCCCCCCAAAAATTAGATCCCTCAAACTCAAGGGGGAACTTAAACCTTGAAGTTTTTAAGGGGTGCGGAGGGCAATTAACCCAAACTTATCTTGGAAAAAACCCCCGGTACATTAGGCGGCCCCCCTTTTTGCAAAGAAATTTAAAAGGATGGGAATGCAGAAAACCCCCAAATTACTCAGTCAGTGTTGAAGACACAGCAAAATAAGGGATTACCTAACAAAGGGGTGGACCAAAAACCTCGCAGGTTATAAATCCCCCTTGGGCAATAGCCTAGGAACCTAAAAATAATTAAAATATTTTTTATAAAAAAAACTTATTATTATATTAATATAAACAACCACCACCAAATTATAACCACCCAAAAATTACCCCAAAAAAAAATTAAAATTTAAAAAATTATTATATTACAACAAATAAAATTATTTAAAAATATTAAAATTTTTTAAAAAAAAAACACCAATATAATTTTAATATAAATATCACACAATAAAAAAATATATATTAAATAAATTTTAAAAATAAAATTAAAATTAAAAAAAAATATATAATATATATATATATATATATAAAAAATATACATACACTATATATATATATATATATATATAACACACACATAATATATATATATATATATATATATATAAAAAAAACACACACACACATATATATATATATTTTTTCACACACACACACAAAAATATATATATATAAAAAACACACACACAATATATATATATATATAAAAAAAAATATATATATATAAAAAACACACACAAAATAAAATATAAAATATATATAAAAAAAAAAAAAAAATATATATATATATAAAAAAACATATATATATTTAAAAAATATATATATATATATATATATATATATATATATATATAAAAAAAATATATATTATATTATATTATATATATATATATAAAATAAAAAAATAATATATATATATATATATATATAAAAACACACACACAATATATATATATATATAAAATATATATATATATATATATATATATATATATATATATATATAATATACACACACACACACACAAAAAATATATATATATATAAAAAAATATAATATATATATATAAAAAATATATATATATATATATACAACACAAAAAAAATATATATATATATAAAAAAAACATATAATATAAAATATATATATATATATATATATATATATATATAAAAAAACCCACACACATATATATATATATATATATATATAAAATATATATAAACACACACACACACAACAAATATATATATATATATATTTTATAAAAAAAAAATATAATATATATATATATATATATATATAATATATCACACACACACACACAAAAAAATAAAATATATATATTATAAAAAAATAAAATATATATATATATATATATATATAATAAACACACACACACAAAAAAAAAAAACACACACACATATATATATATATATATATATATATATATATATATACATAAATACATAAAAAAAAAATATATATATATATATATATAACACACACAAATAATATATATATATATATATATATATAAAATATAATAAAACACACACACAATAAAAATATATATATTTTACAACACACACACACACAAAAAACACACACACACACACACGCACACACATATATATTTATATTATATATATTGCCCTAATTTATAATAAATTTTTTTTACCACCCAAAATTAATTTTTATTTTTTATTATATACCCCCTAACATAAAAATATATAAATACATCCCCCACCACCATCAAACCTTTAAGAATCAAAACCACTATTTTATTAATAAACCTTTTATAACCCCCCACATTTATTTATTTATTATTAATTCAACAACCAAAATTTATTTTCACATGTATTAATTTTAATTTTTACCCACACAACCCCACACTACCACTATAATATTTTTTTTAACCACAACACACCCACCCAACTTTTGGGGGGTTTTCCTTTTAGGTTCTTAAAGGTACTCCCGGGGCATTTATAATTGGGGCCAGAGGGGGGTGGGCTGCCCCCCATTAATTAATTTCATGTTTGGGTATAAAAAATGTTTTTCAAACCCTTTTCCCCGGGTTTGAAATAGAGGTAAACTTGGGTCCCCATCCCTAATGATTCTTCTTAAAGGATTAACCTATGGGTTTTGTGGGACTTTGTTTTTGCCGGGGATGCTATAATTTTGGCTTTAGCTTGAGGCCAGGTCTGGCACCATTTCTTTTTCATGACCCCTTTTGGAGGATGTTTGTGGCTGGGGGTTTTATGGCGCCCGTTTGAGTCATCTCTTGGTGAAGTCCTTCCTGTTGGCCTGTACCCCAAAATTTACCAACAAGGGTATAGGGGATTTAAGGTTTGGAGTCTGAATGGCATTTTGTTTTTCCCTTGAGCCTTTGCCCCACTTGAATGGGGTTTTTTTTAACTGGTAGCATCTATAATCCAGGGGGGTATTTACAAGGTTTTTGGATCCATACTTGTACCACCTTCCCCCCCAATGGCCTTGGTGATTTTTCAAAGAAATCACCAGGTTTAAGAGGCAGGATCTCCCCTTTAAAAAAGCCAAACTGGGTAGGACCCAGTGTCTGTAGGCCCCAATATTTTATTTATGAGGTCCATGATGATCCTTTCCATAGCTTTGCAGACCAAGCTAGTCAGGCTTATGGGGCATAGTTTCCAGGATCCGTTGAGGCACCACCTTTGTGGGGAGGGACCACTTTTCTGTGCCACT
>NC_056732.1:1103489781-1103492281 GCF_019279795.1 Protopterus annectens
CACATGATTCTCAACACCTTTGAGAAAAGTGTCCAGGCTGGGATTCTGTGGAGGATTATAGAGGCTTTTGCGTCTAAATGGTTGTTCATTTCTAGATGTGCTATTGTCAAATTGTAGTTTTAGACCAATGTCCCTGATAAAGTCTCACAGCTATTAAAATATCGCTGATGTCTGTCTTTACACTAGGGATGAACGTCAGTCCCTTGTTGAGTACTGATATTTCATCTGCATCTAGATGATGCTGTGATATATTCCATATTAATGTTCGTTGGTCCATCTCTTCCTGGGTTGGTTGTACTTGCCCATTTGGTCGTCCCTCATTGTGCCTTCGTTCCCTGACATGTTGTCGATCGACCTCTTTCGACCTGTTCGTATCGGTAAGGGGACATCCGGAAAATCCCGTTTATCCCCTGGGCGTAATTTATCCAGTTGTATCTTCCTTCGGACAGTGATATCTCCATTACTGGTAGTATCTCCATTATTAGTGGTTGAACTGTTGGTAATGCTCAAAGTTTGTGCAGGAGTAAAATAAACTGATGTAACTGATTGTGGAGTATCAGTCACTAATGGAGATCTTCTCATATTCGAGGTGGTTTTACCATTATTCTCATGATTACTGGTACTAATATTCTCCTGATTATTAGTACCAATATTTGCAGGGTCAGCCCTTGTGTTGCTCATTTCTGTCGTATCCATAACTCTAGATAATACATTATTAGTAGCATGGTTGGTCTGGCCCATACCTTTTGCCTTGTTAATATTTGTTCCCTGATGCATAGAATTAGTGTGACTTTGTCGCTCCATATTGCTTGTTTTAGGCCATACAAACACGTTGTTAAATTGGAAATCTTGTTTATCTCTATATAGTTTGTTTTTCTTTTGTTGCAACAGTGTGTTACCAAATCTAGTCACCTTGTCCATTATTTCATGCATATATGCACTAGCTAAATCCCCTCCTATCAATTCAGCTAGTTGTCCTTCTTGTGATTTGACATTGGTCACTAGATTGTCCTCAATAGGTTTAAAAAACTCTATAATGAGTTTCATATGAGCTCTACTAGCCTGAAGGTTGATAACTTGCCATTTGGCTAGTAGATCAGGGTACACACTTCCGTAGGTTGGCATATTTAATATGCGTAGTCCACGTGGGACCACATTAAAAAACAAACTTGCCTCCAAGTGCTGCCTCTGTAGCAGTAGTCGTTTATATTTAAATAAATCATTTTCTATCGCTCGTTTTAACTGTTTAATCATGACAGCGTTGTCCACAGCCAGTTCGTCTACCATAGGTACAAAGTCATCTAGCAATAGCAATGGATTATTGTCAATTTCGAAAAAAGAAAAAACTCTGTCTCTGTTACCTCTATTGTTTTCACGTTGTAAGCCATTCGGCTCTCCGTTGGCAGTCTCATTCTCAGCTAGAGCATGCTGTGTACCCTTCGGTTCCGTAGCACAGTCACAGTTTCTGCTAGTAAATGTGTGTTCCTTCACAAAAGTATCCATCGTCGCAGCAAAAAACTAGATAAATAGAATCCAAGCCCAGCCAAGTTTCACGATAAGAATAATAGTAACAAACCCAAAGCTGCGAACGAATTTGTATGATGGCAGAAAATCAAATACTCAGCTAAAACATATATCCAAACAATGTTCATTGAGGCATTAATCCCAGGCGACAATCCAAAGACCAAGAGCGTTGTTAAAAACAGGTTTATTGGAACAAAGACTAAAGTTGTAACGTAAGCGCTTTCACTATTTAAAATAGCTTCCTCAGACGTGTGTTTTTGGTTTGTGTGGCTGTAAATATAAAAAACAAGTCCACATCTCACGATGTTAGTGAGCAACGTCACTTCCTCTAATGAATGTTGCTTATGAGGTACACTGCTAAAATCACTTGTCATAAGCATAAATAATGTGAATGCCTACTTCTAAAACATCATTAAAATGGATTAAATGTATAAACATATAATGAGAAGCCTTATATATTTGGCATTAACCTAACGAAAGAGGCTGTGTGCCATGTTATCAAGCAATAGTGCGATCAGCCAGCATAAGAAAAATTACATGGCTAAAATCGCTAAAAGTGCATCCGCTACTCTCGTATCAAACACTGCTTTCAAACTATATGTTCTAGGATTGTACAAAGGCATACCAAACTTATTGTATTGCTTCAACCAATATCTGCATATAAATAAGAATAAAGATGACTGAAGCAATGACTAGTATATGACAACAATGATAGATAACTATAAAACACTTATGATGCTCCCCTTAAAAACATCATATACCTATTTACAGAAAATGGATGTTAATATTAACAGGAAGAGATGGACCAACGAACATTAATATGGAATATATCACAGCATCATTTGGATGCAGATGAAATATCAGTACTCAACAAGGGACTGACGTTTATTCCTAGTGTAAAAACGGACATCAGTGACATTTTAATAGCTGTGAGACTTTTTATTAGGGACATTGGTCTAAAACTACAATTTGACAA
>NC_056732.1:1103499781-1103507281 GCF_019279795.1 Protopterus annectens
GTGCTGTGTGCATTTTCATTAACATTACAATTGCAGTTACATAAGGCAAATTGGTCAGACAGTAATAGCCTTGTGGTGCCGTGCATACTAAAGGGATAGTGTGCAAAAGGGATCGTGTGCAAAAAGGGATTGTGTGCAAAAGGACTGTGTGCAAAAAAAAAAAAAAGGTTGGGGGGGGGGGGGCCCAGGAAAGATGACAGTCATGCTGTGATGATTCTAATATAAACACGTAACTTATGAGTGTTTGCCTCCAAAGGTAAGTAAAGAAGGGAACGGAGCAAGGTGGAGGAGTCAGGTAGAGAGTCATACTATGCTTTGGCATCGGTGTGTGTGTAGAGAAATGTGTGGGTATGCCACCTGATGGGGGAGTGGGCGGAATGCCCTGTGGACTTGAGGGGGCTGTTAGGGGGCCGCCCATGACAAGGAGCCTATGAATAACAGTGTCCCCCAGAAGACTGTCAATGCAGATGGTACCACCCGTGGACTGGTTTGGATGGTATCACCCCTTGAATGGCTGCGTGAAAATGTGAGACCGGGGGGTATAGTTGGTGGGGTCAGTGGGGGCTAGCCTGGTGATTGGGAGCATGTGTGTAGGGGGTATGGGGGAGTCAAAAGTCAGAGAGAGAGTGGGAGCATGTGTGCAGGGGGTATGGGGGAGTCAAAAGTCAGAGAGAAGAGGAATATGAAGAGGAAGAAGATGAGGAAAGCTCGGAAGATAACAACAGACCCCTTACCATGAAGAGCCTGTACACTCCTGCACTCTCCAACACACTGAGCCTCTTTGCGAGTTCCTGCGAAAGGGATATCAGGAAACTCCTTTCTGATAAGCCCTCAGCAAAGTGGCACAACCTGAACAGGGAAGAAAGACAGGCTTGGAAGGAACTGAGTCAGGACAAATCCCTACGGATCATGAAGGCTGACAAGGGATCCGGGATAGTAGTGATGGAGCAGGAGAGATATATCCAAACACTTGAAGCATCCCTCATGAACAACCAGTTCTACAAAAAGGTCAACATCAACCAGGTACAACAGAACTTTAAACAAATTGACAACCTACTGTTGGAACTGTACCTCAGGGATGAGAGCTCTCAAGAAAAAGACTTCATGCAGGTCATGACACCCAGCCTTGGAAAATTTTTCGGAATCCCCAAGGTTCACAAGAACCCTGAAAATCCACCTTTCCGCCATGTGTTATCGAACCGAAGGACAAAAACAGAAAAGATTTCACAATACGTGGACCACATCCTTAACCCCATTGTACAGAACAGCAAATACTACATCAAGGACGCCTGGGCTTTTCTAAATGACATCTTCAAACTAAGGCTGGATGGAGGGGAATATTTACTGGTCACCCTAGATGTAGAAGCACTCTACACAAACATCCGCACGCCAAAGGACTGACCCTCACCAGACAGTACCTGAACAGGCACTCCAACCTAAGCGGGACTAAGATTAATACTGTATGCAGGTTAACAGAAGCAGTATTAAGAAATAACTTCTTTCAATTCAACGGGAAGATTTACCACCAACAGAAAGGGGTAGCCATGGGGTCCAAAATGGCCCCAGCATATGCAAACTTAGTCCTCAGTGCCTGGGAAATGGATAAGGTTGAATCACTACCCGGGTTCAACAACACCATAATGTACAGGCGTTATATTGATGACATCTTTTTTGTCTGGAAGGGGACAGACTTTCTCTGAGCAATTTTCTGAAACCCTTTTCCAGAGTTTGACTTCCTGACCCTCACGGTAGGACATATCGGAACCACCACTCAATTCCTGGATATCCACCTCACTATAGACCCGGAAAATGGACAGTTTGACTCCAACATCTACCGCAAGCCCACTTTCCGGAATAACTATCTAGAGTTCAGCAGCCAGCATCCCCATTTCATGAAAGAATATTGTAAAAGGACAATTCATCCATTATCCAGACTCATTTTTAGGGACGAGGTTTTCATCAAGGAAGGTTTTTACCTCAGAAACTTGTTCCTAGAAAGAAAATACCCAGAGTATCTAGTGGACAACCTGTTCCAAGAGATCATACAGCACAGACACTCCAGGTATCCACCAATCCTGGAAAAGGGATTCACAGCAAGGGCACAGAACGGACCGAACAAAAAGGACTGGGTGTCAAGTTTCCCCCTTCCAATTTCCACCGATATGTTTGGAATTAGAGGGGTCCTCACCAACAACTGGGACATCTTGGAAGGAGAAAAAGGTCTGACAAAGTTACTTGGGACATCCCCAAAAGTACAGTTTTGTACCTACCATAAATGTAGATGTTCGAAGATCCACATTGCTGCAGTCCTTACTTATGGGGTAGTCCGCTGTCCTCGGTCGGCCCGAATACCAAAGTATTAGGCTGACGTCGGTCATGGGCGCCTAGATCTGACATCAGAGCGTCAGGGTATAAAGGCGCATGACCGACGTCATATCCTCAGTCTTTTCTTGCCCCAGATGTCAGAAGGCCAAACCAGAAAGGCCACAGCCAAAAACAGAATACCTCCCAAAAACATGCCCAACAACAACCATCACCTAAAGCATAGCACCAAGTCTAACTACAGTGGGGAAGGAGGGTAATTGGACTGCAGCAATGTGGATCTTTGAACATCTACATTTATGGTAGGTACAAAACTGTACTATGTTCTTCATCTCACATTGCTGCAGTCCTTACTTATGGGTAGAATCCCAAACCAACGGGAAAGGGGGGATGGTAAAAATCATAAAGCATTAGGGGCCGCTAAAATGCCCTGTAAAATTGCAGTGGCAAATCCAGCCCTAGACTTAGAATAAAGAGGAAGGTGGTAATGTTTAGAAAAGGTATGCACTGAACTCCAAGTAGCTGCCTCCAAAATGTCTTTGTAGCTACCCCGCTTAGAAAGGCCGTAGAAGTAGCAGTAGCCCTAGTGGAATGAGGCCTGATTCCAGCAGGAATCTCCTTACCATGATGGGAATAACAGAAAGAAATACAAAACCCAATCCATTTAGAAATAGTTTGTTTTGAAACAGGTTTACCCTGTGAACCCAAAGCAAAAGAAACAAACAATTGCTGAGACTGTCTGAACTCCTTGGTTCTGCTCAAATAATAACGCAACTGCCTGTGAATATCCAAAGTATGCAAAATTTTCTCCCCTTTATTTTGGGGGTTTGCATAAAAAGCAGGCAAATGAATAGTTTGATTTAAGGCCACACTAGAAACCACCTTAGGCATAAAGGAAGGATTAGTACGTAAAGATACCCTATCCTTATGAAAAATCAGGAAAGGCTCCACTGCCATGAGGGCCTGTAATTCAGAAACCCTTCTTGCAGAGGTAATGGCCAACAAAAAAGCAGTTTTCCATGACAAATACTTTAACTCGGCAGTAGCTGCAGGCTCAAAAGGTTGTAGAGTGAGTTTTTCCAACACAAAATTGAGATCCCAAGCAGGAGTAGGAGCTCTACGTGGGGTCTTATATTCTTTGCCCTCTAAGAAATTGCTTAAACCAAGGATGAGAGAAGAAAGGAGGGTCACAATCATAGTGAGCAGAAATGGCTGCAGCATGGACCTTTACTGAGGAGAAAGACAAACCCTTGTCCAATAACTCAGTAAGATATTGAAGAGCAACACTTAAATCAGGTTTGGAGACATCAAAGTCCTTTCCTTTGCTCCAAATAAAAAATCTCCATTTATCAGCGTAAACTTTCCTGGTACTAGGCCTCCTGGCCTCCAAAATAACATTCAAAACTTGTGGAAGCTGAGACCCTCCAGAGTCTAAAACAGAATATGCCAGGCTGTTAGATGTAGAGACTGAATCTTGACATTGAGGAAGTGACTGTCCTCTTGTGACAAAAGGTGCGGGATCAAAGGCAGAGGCCATGGAGGTTCTCGTACTAAGCTCCGCAGTAGTGGGTACCAGTGTTGTCGAGGCCAATCCGGTGCTATCAAAATCATGGTTGGCTTGTCTTGTCTGGCCTTCAAGAGTACCTTGGGAAGAAGAGGCAGAGGCGGAAAGGCATATACATGCAGATTGTTCCAACTGAATGATAGAGCGTCCACCTTCCAAGCTGTGTGATGAAACATTTTGTGCAAAACTTTGGCAACTGGTAATTTAGTGGAGAAGCGAACAGATCTATGTCTGGAGTTCCCCATAACACTGTCAACTGTTGAAATACATGAGGATCCAATTTCCACTCGTGAGGATCCACTATTTGTCTGCTCAATACATCTGCTAAGGAGTTCTGTGCTCCTGGTAGAAACCTTGCCTGAAGATTGAGGTGTAGATTGAGAGCAGTTTCCCACAGAATCATCGCTTGCCTGCAAAGAGGGTAAGAATGGGTTCCCCCTGCTTGTTGATGTACCACATGACAGTAGTGTTGTCTGTTTGAATCAACACCTGCCCTGGGTGAAGTAAATCTTTGAAAGCCATCAATGCAAACTGGACTGCTAACATTTCCTTCAAGTTGATATGCAAATGTTGGAGTTTGAAAGGCCACGTGTTTTGCACCCATTTTCCATTGAGGTGTGCTCCCCAAGCCTTGTCAGAGGCATCTGTCGTTAGAATCTGATTCGCCTCTGGTCGGGTCACAGAGAGTCCCTTGTTTAGGTGACATTCCTGAGCCCACCACAAAAACTCCTTCCGAATGCAAGGTATTATCTGAATGACAGTGTCTAGATCTTGGCAGTGCTGTGTCCATACATTTTTGAGATACCATTGAAGCTTCCTCATATGCAATTTGGCATTGGGAAGCACCAGAATACAAGATGCCATGAACCCCAAGGCTTGAAGGACTGTCCTTGCAGTCAGCCTGGACCGTAGAGACATTTGATGGAAATAAAGAGAAAGGCTTCTTTGTTTGTCCGGGTCAAAAAGCCATCTGGGAAGCTGTATTCAGTCTCACACCCAGAAAGCACATGTCCTGAGAGGGTACTAGACTGGACTTTGTTTCGCTCACAGAATAACCTAGGCATCTTAACACTGCCATCACATACTGTAGATGATGAAGAAGTTCGTCCTTTTCTTGTGCAATAATCAGGCAATCGTCCAAATAAGGATAAATCTGTATTCCTCTTAGTCTGAAAAAGCTATCACTGGAGCCAGAACCTTTGTGAACACTCTGGGCGCAGTAGATAAGCCAAAGGGCAATGCAGAGAACTGATAATGTAAATTTCCAGCCCGAAAACGCAGGTACCTCCTGCAACTGGGCCTGATAGGAACATGAAGGTAAGCCTCTTTGAGATCCAGAGTAACCATCCAGTGATCCTTTCCCAACAGAGGTAAAAGTTGTTGTAAAGTCAGCATCTTGAACTTTGGAATGTCCAGGTAAGTGTTGAGGATAGATAAATCCAAAATTGGTCTCCACGTGTTCCCTTTCTTTGGAACTAGAAACAGGCGGGAATAAAATCCTAGGCCCACTTCTGACAGAGGAACTGGCTGTATAGCTCCTATTTGAAGAAGTAAAGAAATTTGTCTGCGAGCCTCAATCCTTTGCCGAGGAGGGACTTCTGGCATGCCTTTGAAAGGAGGCATGGTATGGAAATAGAACTTGTAACCTCGGTTTATAATGTCCAATACCCATTTGTCTTGGGTGACTAAATGCCAATTTTGCTTGAAAAGAGCCAACTTTCCTCCCAAAGGAGCTGCCAGGCAAGAAGAATCTGGCAGCTGAAAATGTAGGTCATTGGGCCTGTTTACGAAAGGACTGGCCCCTGCCCTCACCAGCAGATTGAGCAGGCGAACTCCATTGTCTCGGCCTGAAAGTACTCTGAGCTCTGCCCCTACCACGCCTAGATCTACCCCTAGACTGAGAATCAGAAGAAGGGTACGTCCACCCCTTAGTAGGCCAATTTCTACTAAACTTTGGAGGTTGTACCTGCAAAAAATCTTTCACAGTCTGCATAGACTTAGCCTTGTCTTCCATTTTCTTTAAGACTGACTCCACAGGAGGACCAAACAAAACTTCAGACTGTAAAGGGGCATCCAGAATTCTAGACTTAACATGCTCAGACAAATTCTGATCCTTAAGCCAGGCGTGCCTACGAATAACTGAACCAGTGGCAGCCACCCTAGAAGAAGCCTGTAAAGCATCAAAACCACATTGCAAAGAGTGCTTACCCACCTGTTCAGAAACATGCACTAAATCCTGCAATTCTTTACACTCTATGCCCTCTGCCAAGGCATCCACTTTAGACCTTAGCTGAGAAAGGAGGAAATTCTGATACTTCAACATATGAAACTGGCAGTTCAAAGCTCTCATTGCTAAAGTAGAAGAGGTATACACCTTCTTACCCCATCTATCCAAAGCTCTAGCTTCCTTATCCAGAGGAACCGGATTCTTAACAACAGAGGCTCTAACACCCTTAGGCCCCTGACTAATAGTTTCTGGGTCCGCCCTAGGACTCTTATACAGATATTTATGAGCCTCAGGCACCCTGTAATACCTGTCCGGTTTAACTGGGGCAGGAGGCACAGAATCTGGATTAAGGGAAGCTTCGAAAAACATCTGAAACAACATCCAAAACCGGAGGTATAGCTAAGGGTCTATGCTGTGGTAAAACAAGAACTCCCTAAGTCTCTTCCGTGAATCAGAGTAATCCTGTCCCTCCCACTGAAAATGCTCCCTCATGGAATGCAGAGTTTCTGAAAATGAAAAATCCTCTGGAGGAGAAGCAGAAGGAGTGGAATCCTCTGCATCAGAATCAGAATAAGGAGGAAATCTTGAATGTCTTCAGCAGAAGACTCTGAATCATCTGAGGCCTGCTCCAAACTTTCCAACTCTGGCTCCATCCTGGGCCTTTTATCAGGAGGGGGCATAGAACCTCTAATTAAAGTAATCAAATCCTCTGCCATTTTAAGCATGTGCTTTTAGGCACAGACCCTGAAGAACCAGAACTGACACCAGAGGAAGGCAAGACAGACCTGCCCTTAGAAGGAGCCTTAGAAACAGTAGCAGAAGGCCTAACCACCTTAGGCATAGAAGGGAGAATAGTAACCTGCGAGGCCCCTTCAGCCTGCCCTGCCTCCTGAGAGGCCACATCCTGTAAAATCAAAGTTTCCCCCTGGGACTCAACAGAAACTTCAGCCGGATCCACCTGTACAGCTGTAGCTTCTAAAGGTCCGGCGTCCAAATGGATGAATCATCCTGCCTAGGCTATAAAGATTTGTCTTTGCTTCTTAGTAGAAGCAGGCGCCGGAACATCCGACGGCATATTATAATTACACCTCTTGCCAAAGACTAACCTAGCGCAATCTAACCTCCGCTTTATAGTGCGCTTATTAAACCTAGCACAAAACCAACACCACCACGCCGTGTTCCGGTCCCAAACAAGGAATGCAAAGCGAGTGGTAATCCCTATGCAGTATCTGTTTCCCACAAGAAATACAATTATTCACTTTTTCTGACATCCGTAAGTAACTGAGGCAAGAAAAACAAAAATATTCCCCAACGGGTACTTAGCCCAACTTGGTATCGGTCTGAAACTCCGAAAACGAAAAATTTCAGAACGCCGAACGGCACTTGC